>NC_142933.1:71812342-71889842 GCF_046866305.1 Octopus bimaculoides
CGTCTGGTACCGTGGAGAGAAAAGTTTTGTCTTGAAGACCTCCGTATCCATGTCTTGCATGTCTCTCAAATATATAAATATATATATATATATATATAGTTAAACTCTGTCATACCGGCCATGATGAAATACTACAAAGTATTGAAAATATGAAATACCACAAGGTATAGAAAATATTCGCCCTTATATATTTATATATTTAATCGTTTATATTGAACACTCAATATTTCATCTATTCAATAAGACATATTCCATATATTCAATAAGACATTCAATACTTTATTTCATAGTACCATCCATTTTTATTTTATATTATATATTGTATATTATATTATATATTGTATATTCCATATTCTATATCCCACATTGGTTTTGCAGGAATATAAATAAAACATAAAAACAGACAGTGTTGGAACTCTTTTAAACAAAATAATATATTCCTCTATACACAATCATACAAAAAAAACCCCTTTTTTGTATTTATTTTTACTCGCATATATAGATATACATATATATACATGTATGCACATATGTATGTAGATGTATATATATATATTTTGACCGAGACCTTTGGAAATGTGCTACTACTGACCGAGACCTTTGGAAATGTGCTGTGCGTGAGAAGACCCGGCAAGCCAAGTAAGATCGTTGCCAGTGCCCCTGGACTGGTTCTTGTGCGGGTGGCACATGAGATGCACCATTTTGAGCGTGGGCCGTTGCCAGTACTGCCTGACTGGCTCCTGTAGGATTTTCGAGCGAGATCGTTGCCAGTGCCCCTGGACTGGCTTGTGCGGGTGGCACATAAAAGACACCATTTCGAGCGTGGCCGTTTTCGTGCGGGTGACACGTAAAAGCACCCACTACACTCTCTGAGTGGTTGGCGTTAGGAAGGGCATCCAGCTGTAGAAACTCTGCCAAATCAGACTGGAGCCTGGTGTTGCCATCCGGTTTCACCAGTCCTCAGTCAAATCGTCCAACCCATGCTAGCATGGAAAGCGGACGTTAAACGATGATGATGATGATGATGTATGTAGATGCATATATATATGTATGCATATATATATATGAATATGTATGTCTATATATATGTATGTATATATATGTATATATATGTGTATGTGTATATGTATATGTATAGGTATGCATATATGTATGTAATTATATGTATGTATATATATATATATATATATATATATGTATATATATTTATATATGTATGTATATATATATGCATATATATATGTATGTATATATATATGTATATATATATGCATGTATATATGTATATATATATATGTATGTATATATATGTATATGCATGCATATGCATGTATATGTATGTATATATATGTATATATGTATGTATATATATGTATATATGTATGTATATATATATATGTATATGTATATATATGTATATGTATATATATGTATGTGTATATATATGTATATGTATATATGTATGTGTATATATATATGTATATGTATATATATGTATGTGTATATATATATATGTAGTAGTATATGTATTTATGTGTATGTATATATATGTATGTATGTGTATGTATATATATATGTATGTATATGTAAGTATATATTAGTAATATATATATGTATGTATATGTAAGTATATATATATATATGTATGTATATATAAGTATATATATGTATATGTAAGTATATATATATATGTAAGTATATATATATATATATATATATATATATATATGTAAGTATATATATCTATAGTAAGTATATATATATATATATATATATATATATATATGTAAGTATATATATATATATATATATAAGTATATATATATATATATGTAAGTATATATATATATATATATATATATAAGTATATATATATATATATATTATGTAAGTATATATATATATATAAGTATATATATATATATATAAGTATATATATATATATATATAAGTATATATATATATATATGTAATTATATATATATATATATATGTAAGTATATATATATATATATGTAAGTATATATATATATGTAAGTATATATATATATGTAAGTATATATATATATATATGTAAGTATTATATATATATATATGTAAGTATATATATATATATATATATATATATATATATATATATATATATGTAAGTATATGTATATGTAAGTATATATATATGTATATGTAAGTATATATATATGTATATGTAAGTATATATATATGTATATGTAAGTATATATATATGTATATGTAAGTATATATATATGTATATGTAAGTATATATATATATATGTATATGTAAGTATATATATATATGTATATGTAAGTATATATATATGTATATGTAAGTATATATATCTATGTGTAAGTATATATATATATATATATATATATGTAAGTATATATATATATATATGTAAGTATATATATATATATAAGTATATATATATATATATATATATATGTAAGTATATATATATATATATGTAAGTATATATATATATATATGTAAGTATATATATATATATATGTAAGTATATATATATATATATATATGTAAGTATATATATATATATATATGTAAGTATATATATATATATATATATATGTAAGTATATATATGTAAGTATATATATATGTAAGTATATATATATATATATGTAAGTATATATATATATATATATGTAAGTATATATATATATATATATGTAAGTATATATATATATATATATGTAAGTATATATATATATATATGTAAGTATATATATGTAAGTATACAAGAAATGAGGGCAGGGAATCGTCAATTAATAATAGAATTAACAATTAACAATTTTGCCAAGTAGTTCAGTATGAAATAAACCTTTACCGGTAAGACCATTTATCATCATAAATATAAGGGATTAGCAATTGAGTTGCTTCTCCAACATACTGAAAATTCAGAAACAGCAGTCAAAGAACTACTGATTCTAGACTACAAATTTTTCTCTAAAATGGATGGCGATATTTATGGCACACATAGAACAAAAAACCGGAGGGAAAAGCACAAACAAAACAAGCCTTTAGTTAATTGGGTACGAATCGTTTCATGGTTAAGCAAACGAAAACTTCACTATTCCAATCTTCAGCCCAAATATTCTGATAAATTTGTAAGTGTCTCTAAAAAAATTCACGGTAATCCTTGGCCATGCGACACCAAAAATCAACGATAAGAAAGGCACTTACGAATTCATCGGCTAGCGAGTTCAGGCATCCCACCCCAAAGAAATCCACTCCATGTGCGCCACAAATAGTCCCGTATGAAAAAAGTTCCGTGTGGAAGGATTACGGTTTAACTATCCAACTTAGAGATATCAAATATAAAATATACAAGAAATGAGGGCAGGGAATCGTCAATTAATAATTGGAGAAGCAACTCAATTGCTAATCCCTTATATTTATGATGATATATGTAAGTATATATATATATATATATATCAAATGTTGATGTGATATATCTCGACTTTGCAAAAGCCTTTGACAAAGTTGATCATGGCTTGATATGTCACAAGCTGCGAAACCTTGGCATAGCTGGTAAATTAGGAGAGTGGATGCATGACTTCCTGAATGGTAGAAGTCAGACAGTTGCAGCCAATGGAGAACTATCTAGGGAAACAGAAATATTGAGCGGTGTTCCACAGGGAACTGTTCTGGTGCTACTACTGTTCATAGTGGCCCTTCTGGACATGCCCACGGTCACTCGGAGAGCCACTGTCACTAGCTATGCTGATGACACAAAGATATCTCAGGCAATAAAGAATCCTGATGATATTGTAAGCCTGCAGAATGACCTAAATGCAATATATGAGTGGGCAGAGCAAAATAATATGCAGTTCAATGCAAAAAAATTTCAAGTACTGCGCTACAAGACCACAAGTACCTCCCAACTGGCATACACAGGGCCTGGAGGAACTGCAATCCCAGAACCACAAACAGTGAGAGATCTGGGCATCAACATGTGTAGTGATGCATCATTTCACATGCACATTGTCAAGTTGACAGCAAGGTGCAGACAACTGGCGGGGTGGATACTGAGGACTTTCCGTACAAGGGATCAAAAAGTCATGTTGATTCTATGGAAGACATTTGTTCTGAGCCGCCTAGACTATTGCTCTCAGTTGTGATCACCACACAGTGTTAAGCGGACAGCAGAACTCGAGGCAATTCAGCGGCACTATACAAAAAAGATCGCCACAGTCCAACAGATGAACTACAGGGAGCGACTGAAGGCACTAGGTCTCTACTCTCTGGAGCGCAGGCGGGAGAGGTATGTAATAATATACATATGGAAAATACTGGAAGGACTGGTGCCAAACTTTGGTATCAAGTACTACAGGAATGCCCGCACGGGTCGCCACTGCATGGTGCCAAAAGTACCGTCCACTGCATCTCACATAAGAACGAGATACTGCAGCAGCTTCGGTTTCAGAGGACCTCAGCTCTTCAATGCCCTGCCAAAACATTTGAGAGACATGCAAGACATGGATGCGGAGGTCTTCAAGACAAAACTTGACGCTTTCCTCTCCACGATACCAGACGAACCAATGGCTCGTAATGAGACGCAGTTTAGGGCAGCTGTGTCAAATTCTCTTATACACCAGATGTGCCATCAAAACTCTTGATTGGACCATGTCAGGTGGGGGAGAAGAGCCATGCAAGGAACGTGAAAATCACGGTGGTGCACCAGCATGACCGCAGCCACTTGGCTGAAACACATAAATAAATAAATAAATAAATAAAATATATATATATGTAAGTATATATATATGTATATATATGTAAGTATATATATATGTATATATATGTAAGTATATATATGTATATGTATATATATGTCTGTCTATATATATGTATCTTTTTATATGTATATATATATATGTATGTATGTATGTATGTATGTATGTATGTATGTATATGTTTATGGAAAAATATGGATAAGTTCTATTTTTACTTTGCTAAATGATTTTCTACTATTTGCAAATAATATGTATTCTTGTTTCTTGTATTCTTGTTTCTTGTATTCATTTGGTTTTTTTTAAAGATTATTTTTAATAGATAACTTATTTAACACTAAATTATTTAGAAGTTAGAGTATCATTTCAACATAATATAAGACTTCGATTTGAATAGCGTTGATATATTTTCGATTATTTTTGATTAATAATATTTGATTAATAATTAGTCTTTATTGATTATAATATCGTTAAAGGTTTTTTTTTTATTAAAACTTAGTATATATAAAGTTTAATCTGTTATTTTTAATAATTTTTTTCATTATTAATTTTTTCATTCAAAATTTTTTCATTCATATATTTATTTTTATTTCTATGTTTGTAGAAATAAGTATTCTTGTATTTTTGTATTATTCAATTGATTTTTAATGATAATTAAATAAACGTTTTTTGTTTTAAATAGTCTAGCTTTAACTATTACACCGGTTAAATATGTACTATTATCTTTATTATTATTTTAACCTTAAACTTCATTCAATTTATATTTAAAACGATAATAATTTATGTAAGCTGGTTTTTGTATATAATATGCATGTTAGTATATATTATAATGGACGTAGGGATGATTATGGAATGTTTATTATTTTGATATTTTTAATAATTATTCTATATTTATAAAATAAGTATTTTATATAAATTCATTTGGTACTTATTGTTGGTTGATATATATATTTATTTATTATAATTATTGTTCTATTTAAGACCTGACGATTAGCTGTATTTTTGAATAGAATTTATTCTTGATAATTTTAATTGATTTTAATCGATTTAAATTTCCTTTCTATTTGAAAATTAGTTATGAAACACGTGTAGTCATTTTATTATCTTTATCTTATGATATTTACTTTGTATTATATTATACTGATTTATTGTGCTTTTAATTTTTCTAGATGTGATAGTGGATTTTGATCGATGAGTTCATGAAACTTGGTTCTTTTCCCTAAAACTATATATATATATATATATATATATATATATATATATAAATTCAAAATAGGATAAAAATCTTTTACAAGAATTATATCAGGAAGCTAGTGTGTAAAAAAATTCATAAGGGAAATTTCTATTCCCAAGAATATAATTATTCGTTTATATTTACATAAGGGCATTACTACAGAATAATGCCACACACCAGACTTCCCAAATAAACACATTTTAGTACCGAATGTGAGAAAAAGCAACCCTCAAAAGAAACCAACCTTTTTAAAAAAAAAAAACTCAACTATGTATTGACCGATTTCATGATTACCAGAATGAAATCTAGTTTCCACTCGTCAGCATAGTATAGTACCAATATATATAAATAAACAAAATCCCCACCTTACCAAAACGAACACCTTATGTATCCGACAAAGCAAAGGGAATGATGTTTATCTCTATACATCTCTGCAAAAAAAGTGGGAAATATATATATATATATATATATATATATATATATGCATATTTATGCATATTTATGTATATATATATATGCATATTTATGCATATTTATGTATATATATATGCATATTTATGCATATGTATATATATGCATATTTATGCATATGTATATACATGCATACTTATGCATATGTATATATATGCATATTTATGCATATGTATATATATATGTATGTTTATGCTTATGTTTATATATATATAAATATATATGTATGTATGTGTGTGTGTGCATATGTATGTGTGTGTATATGTGGGAGTATATGTGTGTATAAATATATGCATTAGAATAGTTGTTTAATGATAATATTTTTTTTTGTTTTCATGTGACTGGATTCTCTTCCCTTTAGCACCCTAGCTGCAGACGGTTGTCCATTAAATGATGAAAATGCCATGTATGGCTCTATGTTGTCCCTTTTGTCAAAGCAAAGTGGGAAGAACAGCATCAAGCCAGCATTTGTTCCAAAGCCAAGTCTGCCCGAATGTTCTACTTGTATCGGAGATGAATGTGACTTGATTCTCTATGTGCAGAATAACTCTGAGAGTTCTTCTATGTTACTGATGGAGCCTTCTGTTTGTAACATGGAGATGATACAGACATTGGTAAGTACTGTTGTTTTCATGTACGAAAAACTAAGGTGTGTTTATCATGAATTTTTAGATGTGTCATTGTCACATTTATAAATTAACTCTGTACAGGGTTGTTTTCTATCAGCTGTGTCAGTGTGTATACATGTAGGATTCAAAGAGATTGATTAATACTGAAATGTGAGTGTATCTTGTCTAATTACTGAGACCCATACACTGTTTTTAAGAAAGCAAAAACATCACATGTGATCATTGATCATTGTAGTAGGAATCAATAATTGCAATGAATAAACAGGAATAACTAACTGAAATAAAAATGTAAAAATGGACTGTGACATAAAATATTATATTGTATGATAAATTGATGAGGAGTGTGCAGGAGATATATGTTAGCTTCTAGAACAGTGATGCTAAAGTATAGATAGTTAGGATTATCAAGCTGATAGAATACTGGACAGTCAACTGTGGCATTTATGCTTGCTCTCTTGTGAGTGGAATAGCACTGTGACTCTGACCAAGGCACCAGATACCCAAATGGTCCACTTCTTAATTACTTAAACTCTTCACTTATTGACTCGACTTTCTCCCTTGTTCTTGACATTGGGCTGTCATTTTTGCCTCTTTCCAGTTCAAGCCCTGCTTCAGTATCCCCACCTCCAGCTAGTTTTGGGGTGTCCCCTCTTACCATGTGGGTTCCAGGTCAAGGACTGAAATATATTTTCCAAAGAGTAATGGAATCCCTCTCCTAGCTCTTGTTGTTCTATCACTTCACTGTTTTCTAGATAGGAGCATTGACTCTAATGAACACCATTTTCTAACCCCCTGAGAAAATGTCCCAATTTTGTCTGGCCTCTATTCTTTGACCTGTCCAGCATGGGAGGCCTTAGCAGGAGCTTGAACTCTAGTGGCATACCTCTCAGGTTCATTGAAACACACAAGGATGTCGCTATCACAGGGACTGGACTATGTGTTAGGTCTAAGGTGTGGTAACACAGTACTAGGTGTGATCATAAAGTATCGTGTCTGGTACTATAAAAAGAAAACTACAATATTAATTCAGCATTCAATCTCTGTTGAAGTAGTCTCCTTCTGAAGACGCACACTTTTCCCAGCATCATTTCCATTGATGGAAGCATTCCTGGAACTCCAGTTTCTGGGATAGCGAGCAGCTGCCTCATTGCATTCTTTTGGATTTTTTCAATGCCTTGAAATCTTGTTCCTTTCAACTGGGATTTGATTTTTGGAAAGATTCTTGACCATAATAATCTTCAAGCCATGTCTTTTTCCATGAACACACACACTCTCTCTCTCTCTCTCTCTGTATATATATATATATATATATATATATATATATATATATATGTTAATTCTCTAAATGAAGTATTAACAGTAACTGCACGATAAAGTGTAGTATATTGCCACTTAAGTGTGGCTGACCCCTAGGGGTGGATGTTACTGTTGCTTTTAGCCCCAGGAGGACATCTCCTCCAGCTGGCTTATCGACACACTACTGTGTCCTGTTTGCCAAGGGAAGTTATCCCTCCCATCATGATTTGTAGCACGAACGGACCCGGGTTTCAGGGTTATTTCCCTTTGTCGACGTTCGATAGCCACTGATCTTTGATGAGAGAGACAAAATCTTGGCAATCTTATATCTACTTTTCCAGTGAAATTCTTCACTGATATCGAAAAGGTGAAAACAAGCAATGTTAATTCTCTAAATGAAGTATTAACAGTAACTGCACGATAAAGTGTAGTATATTGCCACTTAAGTGTGGCTGACCCCTAGGGGTGGATGTTACTGTTGCTTTTAGCCCCAGGAGGACATCTCCTCCAGCTGGCTTATTGATGCACTACTGTGTTCTGTTACCTTGGCAAACAAGACACAGTAGTGTGTCGATAAGCCAGCTGGAGGAGATGTCCTCCTGGGGCTAAAAGCAACAGTAACATCCACCCCTAGGGGTCAGCCACACTTAAGTGGCAATATACTACACTTTATATATATATATATATATATATATATGTATTATTATTATATATGTATTATTATTATATATGTATTATATTTATTATATATTATTATCATTATATTAGTATTTTATTTATTATATATTATTATTATTATTATATTTATTATATATATTATTAAAATTCTTTGTATCATTTGACAGAGTAAGTTATAAAACGTTTCACTTTTATATTGTTTCACTTTTAATAGTTTCACAGTGTGTGTGTGTATATATATATATATATATATGTGTGTGTGTGTGTTCCGTAACTTAGCGGTTCAGCAAAAGTAACTGATAGAATAAGTACCAGGCTTAAAAAATAAGTACTGGAGTTGATTCATTTGACTAAAGATTCAAGGCAGTGCCCCAGCATTGCCAGAGTCTAATGACTGAAACAAGTAAAAGATAAAAGATAAACTATGAAAATATGTATGTAAATATATATATATATATATATATATATATATATATATATATATATATATATACATACACATAAATGCACACACATATGCATACACACATGCACACATATATATACACACATATACATACACATGCATGCTTACACACACACATATACATACATATGTGGATGACAGGTTTATTTAGCCAGAGGGGAAGCAGATAAGGAAAGATTTGCCAATGTTCTGCGCCGTGAGGACCAAAGACTCGAGGTATTTCGTGTTGCAAGACAGTGTAGGAGAGAGAATAGTGATGTTGTAGGAGAGAAATGTGTTCGCATGGATGATGGTACGCTTGCATTAAATGAGGATGCAAAGAAAGAGGTCTGGAGATGCCACTACGATAGATTGCTTAATAAAGAGAATGAATGGGAGAAAGAGAGCCTGCCGTATGTCGACCCAATAGAGGGACCAGCTATCCGAGTTGATAGTACCAGGGTAGATAAGGCAATTAAGAGTATGAAGACCGGGAAAGCCCCCGGCCCATCAGGAATCACTGCAGAGATGCTCAAAATATCTGGCAGTGTTGGCTATAGCCTAGTCACCCGTATTACGAACCAGGTGATACACGAAGGAGTCATACCCTATGACTGGTGTAGCAGCATCATAGTCAACTGCTACAAAGGTAAAGGTGACGCTTTAGATACAAATAATTACAGAGACATCAAGCTGTTAGATCAGGTTATGAAAGTTACAGAGAGGGTCATAGCCCAACTAATTAGGGAGCGAATCAATTTAGATGAGATGCAGTTTGGGTTCGTGCCAGGTAAAAGCACTACTGATGCCTTATTTCTAGTGAGACAGTTGCAGGAGAAATACCTAGCTAAGGATAAACCTCTGTACCTGGCTTTCGTTGACATGGAGAAAGCCTTTGACAGGGTCCCCCGATCCCTTATCTGGTGGTCAATGAGGAAACTTGGGATAGAAAAATGGTTAGTGAGAGCTGTGCGAGCCATGTACAGAGATGCTGCCAGTAAGGTGAGGGTTGGAAATGAGTACAGCAATGAATTCCGGGTAGAGGTAGGGGTCCACCAAGGTTCCGTCCTCAGCTCCCTCTTATTTATCCAGGCAATCACAGAGGAGTTCAAGACAGGTTGCCCCTGGGAGCTCCTCTATGCTGATGACCTTGCCCTAATTGCGGAGTCACTATCAGAACTAGAGAAGTTTCAGGTGTGGAAGCAAGGTCTAGAATTGAAGGGCCTTAGAGTCAACCTAGCTAAAACCAAAATCCTAATAAGTAGGAAGGTAGATAAAACACAAACCCCTTCAGGTAGATGGCCCTGCTCAGTATGTAGAGAAGGAGTAGGTAGTAACTCTATAAGATGTACCCGGTGCAAGCTATGGACACATAAGAGGTGCAGCAACATCAAAGGCAGGTTAACTAGCTAGTTTGTTTTTGTTTGTGGCAGATGTTCAGGTGCAATAAAGACTTTAAACAAACAGGAAACAACTTCTATCTCATTCCAGGGTGAAAAACTAGAGGTAGTCGATAGCTTCCGCTATCTGGGCGACCAAGTTAGTAGTGGGGGTGGGTGCGCTGAAAGTGTAGCTGCTAGAATAAGAATAACCTGGGCAAAGTTTAGAGAGCTCTTACCCCTGCTGGCGACAAAGGGACTCTCACTCAGAGTAAAAGGCAGACTGTATGACGCATGCGTACGAACAGCCATGCTACATGGCAGTGAAACATGGGCTGTAACTGCTGAGGACATACGTAAGCTCGCAAGGAATGAAGCCAGTATGCTCTGTTGGATGTGTAATGTCAATGTGAATACCCGTCAGAGTGTAAGTATCTTGAGAGAAAAGCTGAACATTAGAAGCATCAGTTGTGGTGTGCAAGAGAGACGATTGCGCTGGTGTGGACATGTGGTGAGAATGGATGAGGATAGCTGCGTGAAAAAGTGCCACACCCTAACAGTTGAGGGAACCCGTGGAAGAGGTAGGCCCTGGAAGACCTGGGCTGAGGTGGTGAGGCAAGACCTTCGTACATTGGGCCTCACCGAGGCGATGACTACTGACCGAGACCTTTGGAAATGTGCTGTGCGTGAGAAGACCCGTCAAGCCAAGTAAGATCGTTGCCAGTGCCCCTGGACTGGTTCTTGTGCGGGTGGCACATGAGATGCACCATTTTGAGCATGGCCGTTGCCAGTACCGCCTGACTGGCTCCCGTAGGATTTTCGAGCGAGATCGTTGCCAGTGCCCCTGGACTGGCTTGTGCGGGTGGCACATAAAAGACACCATTTCGAACGTGGCCGTTTTCGTGCGGGTGACACGTAAAAGCACCCACTACACTCTCTGAGTGGTTGGCGTTAGGAAGGGCATCCAGCTGTAGAAACTCTGCCAAATTAAACTGGAGCCTGGTGTTGCCATCCGGTTTCACCAGTCCTCAGTCAAATCGTCCAACCCATGCTAGCATGGAAAGCGGACGTTAAACGATGATGATGATGATGATGATGATAATGCTCATTTATATTCAATTACCTTCATCCAAAATTTCTTTTTATCTTGTGTCTTATTTTAAACCTAAATATTTTCCTATTCTAATTCACTAGTGTTGGCTAACATACCCAGCCTCATTCAAGTTCCTTTTTGTAACAGAATTTCCACTCACCCATATAAATAATTCTGCAACACACTTTGCTTTCAGTTTCATAATTTAAACATTTTCATATAAATACATAATCATATATAACACCATTAGTAATATTAGTACTAACTGGCTGACATTTTATGAACTCTGTGATATGTCTTTGAAGTCTTAAAACATTCTACAGTGTTCTTTTTGATGATTATATGGTGTGCTGACAGAATTGTTAGTGCACCAAACAAAACACTTAGTGGCATTTTGTCTTTGTGTTCTGAGTTTAAATTCCACTGAAGGTGACTTTGCCATTCATCCCTTTGGGATTGTTAAATATCAGTCAGGCACTGGGGTTGATGTAATTGACTAGCTCTCTCAAAATTTCAGGTCTTGTGCCAATAGTAGAAAGGGTTATTATATAGTGGCAAAATCATCAGAGCATTGGCAAAAAGATGTTATATGGTATTTACTTTTTTACTCTCTTTTAGTCTTTTACCTGTTTTAGTCATTTGACGTTGGCCATGCTGGAGCACCGCCTTTAGTCGAGCAAATGGACCCTAGGACTTATTCTTTGTAAGCCTAGTACTTATTCTATCGGTCTCTTTTGCCGAACTGCTAAGTTACGGGGACGTAAACACACCAGCATCGGTTGTCAAGCGATGTTGGGGGGACAAACGCACACACACACACATATATATAATTATGTGTATTTCTTCTATCTTAATGAATAAAAATTCTTCTGATAGAATAAATGGGTTAATAGAAACCAATGTAGCAAAGAACACAAAATAACTGTGGTTTTTAAGGCAGGAACTCCTTGAAATTTTGGGTATTTGAGTATATTTAAGAATTTAAGGATTGGAGAAAACGCATGTTATAATTGCATACTTTATTCCTACATATGTTTCAAAGGATTACAACCTGTGTGATCCATAGGGATCTTTGATATTAAAATTGTAACCTTCTCATCAGGGAAAGCATGGGAATCATCTTAAACGTAAGACATTATGACCGATTATGAAAACAATAGATGGATAAAGTTATGACTTGATTCATTTGAAAAAAACCGTTAGAGAATTGGATGCTGCCAGATAGTGGGTTGGACAACACATACCAATCAATGTGTGAGATCGTACATGCATACATAAATACACATACACAAACACACACATATACATGTATACTGATACACACATACATATATATATATATGTATATACATATACATACATATGTGCACTTGTATATACATACATATATATATATATATACACACACACACACATATATATATACACACACACACACATATATATATACACTCATACGTCCACATTTATACATATGCACATACGTACCCACGCATATACAAATATACACATGTGTGCGTGTCCCCATATACACATATGTATCCATCTACATATACACACATGTATAAATAGAAATAGATTCATGCACATACACATAGCTATACATCTACGCCTATTACCTAATCAAATAAACAGATTTGCATATACATATACATACATGTATACATACGTAAACACACGCATGCGCATACATACATACATGCAAACACACATACACATACATATACATACATAAACACATACACGCATACATACATATATACATACACACACATACATATAGAAATATGTACTTACATACAGAACCTAATAACGCATAGATGTGGTTTTATACAAATACTCAATTATACATGCTTACATATATGTAGATTTGTACACATATACACATATATATACTTACAAACATACATACACCCCTCCACACAAGTATACATGTATACATACATACACACAGATACACTCATCCACACACCTATATACCCATATACACACACACATATATATATATATATACATACATATACATATATATATATATATATATATATATATATACATATACATACATGTACATACACATACATACACATGCACACATACATACATATATACATACACATACATACACATACACATACATATATATATATATATATATATATATACATATACACACATACATACACAGACACACGCATATATATACATATATATATGTATATACACATACATACACATGTGGACACGCACACTCACATAAACTTGTATACAGAATCATATACACACATTTATATTTACACATACACAAACATCTAAATGTTTACTTATATTTAAAAAAAAAAAATAATATTGATAAGAGTCAAATCAAGGGTAAGAGTGAAAATATAAATGATAATGCGTATATGTACACAGAAAAATCAGTTAAAACACCTATTTTATACAAAACCCTAAATATGTATACACAGACACACACACACACACACACACACACACACACACACACACACACATATATATATATATATATATATATATACACACATTATCTCTCACAGATACACGCGTATATATAAAAACACCCATACCGGTATGTTCATACGTACATAAATTTAGTATGTTATGGTTGTTACAATGATTTATCAAGATTTAAAATATACTCTAATTAAGGTTAATAAATTACGAAGGTATAGATAAATAATCAAAATCGTAAGTAATTTTAATCTACTAACCTTTGAGGGAAAAACTAATATGTTTTATTAGAACTATTTTAAGTATTTACTTATTACGGGTAAATATGATAGCGTTTTATAAAAACCTTTATTTTTATTTGAATGCAGAATATGTATGTTTTTGCCAATGTTTGCATTTGTAAGAATGTTCTATGAAATTATTAACCAGACAATTCTTTGAAATTCTGTTACACATAGATCACAGAATTTTCCACCCTTTTCATATGGCTTAGAAATAGAAAGAATAAGCCAGTCTAGTTTAAATTTAATGTTATTATCTTTAAGATCCCAAATTAGTTTGCTTAGGCTTGTGGTATTACGTTTGCTTCTCTCTCTAAAGGATGAAAAATGGTTAGAAATTCTAGTGGATAAAGGTGTAGAGGAAGAACCTACGTAAAAGTAAGTATTTTTGGGAGTACTAACTTGACATTGGTAGATAGTGTTTCTGAGTCTCACATTTTCACTTAAAAAACTAATTCTTTTGGAATTGACTTCTGAAATAATGATTTTGTTGTTATGACTATTACTATTATGTGTCGTGTTATTAATATTGTTCCCTATATTATTATTATTAGTGTTATTATTGTTATTTTGGTAAGAGTTAATAACGTTTGGTTCAATGATATTACTGTTTGAACTCTCTAGTGGATGCAAAAGCCTCATATTGTGTGCAGATATTATCTGTGAAATGTTCTTCATGTTAGAGAAACCGAATCTAACCGTGTGTGTATTTATGACTTGGGAGTAATGAGAGTGTTTAAGAAAGTTCTTATTTATAGCGTTTTGGAACTGGGATACCAAGTTTGATTTTACATTTTTACTGTGAGGAAGAGCTACCCAGACATATTTATTAGGTTCTGGTTTAGAATGTTTTCCGGTATTGTTTATAAATAGTCTTTTATATATATATATATATATATATATATATATATATACGATGGGCTTCTTTCAGTTTCCGTCTACCAAATCCTCTCACAAGGCTTTGGTTGGCCCGAGGCTATAGTAGAAGACAATTGCCCAAGGTGCCATGCAGTGGGAATGAAGCTGGAACCATGTGGTTGGTAAGCAAGCTACTTACCACACAACCACTCCTGCTTGTTACAATTCTTTACATTCTGAGTTCAAATTTTGCTGTAGTTGACTTAGCCTTTCCTCTTAGTTGACTAAATAAAATAAAGTACCAGTTAAATAGTCAAACTATCGATTAACCACCTACCCTAAATTTCAAACTTTGTTCCAGTGCAAAAAACAATTATCATATCTTTTTTTTTTGTTTTATTTCAGTGGAAGATTATCCTTCCAAAGCTTGGAAACTTGGATTACCATTTTAAGAAAATGGATCAACATCCTAAAGCAGAATCTGTAAGCACTAAACCTTTTTTCTATTATTATATATTTTCACAAGCTAATAAAAGTTCCATTATTTATTCAGTGTTATTGTTACTTGCAGTAGATAACTGTATAAACCATGTGGTTAGGAAGCAAGCTTCTTACCACACACTTACACCTGCACCTAATTCAAACCGAACACATCATGTCCAAATGTTCTTACTGTTTGTGTTGAAACCAGCCAGATCCAGCCTATCACACTCACCCTACAATGTCATTCTAAAAGTAAACAATTGCATCATCAAAATCTCAGAGCAACAAGATAGTGCAGAATCGATTTAAAAGAAAGTGAATAAATAAACATATTTGACTAAGTTATCTGAATGCTTATGAAGATGCACGGCTCGGTGGTTAGAACGTCGGGCTCACAATCATTAGGTAGTGAGTTTGATTCCTGGACTGGGCTGTGTGTTGTGTCCTTGAGCAAGACACTTTATTTCACATTGCTCCAGTTCACTCAGCTGTAGGAAGGAGTTGCTACGTCACTGGTGCCAAGCTGTATCAGTATTTGCCTTTCCTTTGAATAAAATTGATGGCATACAGGGGAGAGGCTGGTGTGCATGAGTGACTGCTGATCTTCCATAAACAACTTTGCCTGGACTTGTGTCTCAGAGGGGAACTTTCTAGGTATAATCCCATGGTCATTCATGACCGAAGATGGACTTTACCCTTTTACCAGAATGCTGAAGGATTAACCTTTTAGCATTCATATTACTCTATTAAATGTAACGCTTTCTCATTCACAGTTTTGAATTAAACGTGCATTACCTTTTAGCTTTGAGATTTTGATGTGGTGACTGTTTATTCTTAGAATGACATTATGACCATAGGATTGCACTCAGAAAGTTTCCCTCTTAGGCAAGGTTGTTTATGGAAGACCAGCAGTCGCCCGTGCATACCAGCCTCCTCTCTACACACCACCCATGTTATCCAAGGGAAAGGCAAAGGCTGATACAGCTTGGCACTTGTGACGTCGCAACTCATTTCTACAGCTGAGTCAACTGGAGCAACGTGAAATAAAGTATCTTGCTCAAGAACATTATGTACAGCTCAGTCTGGGAATTGAACTCACAAGCTCATGACCGTAAGCTTGACACTCTAACCACTAAGCCATGCACCTTCATTAAAGGGTTAAACAAAAAGAAATTAAGATAAATTTTCTAAAATGTCGCTAAGCCACAAACTAGAGTTAATTCAGTTGACCCTAGGACATACCTGTTACTTAATCTATTTATTACAGAATGATGGAAGTTAAAGATGGTCCTCAATAGTTTAGAATTTGTAATATACTGTGTTCATCATCATCTAGTGTTTTAAATCCAGGTTTTGTTCCCGTTAATGGGCGTAGCCAGATCTACCTCAATGCCATAGCAACTGAGGCAGGCAGGTGCAGCCCACCCCAACCTTTGGGCTGGCTGGTGCCCATTCTCCCTTCTATCATGAAGCATTTTTGGAGTTGGATTTTATACGGGGAGCCTTCTCTTGCTTACCCCCAACCTCAGTTTCTAGTGGTTCCAAGACCAAGGCCTCTACCATGATTTTTAAGAAATGTGGTGAAAAACTAGCTCAGGAAGGCAGGGACACTACTCCCTGAGACCCCTTTCATAGCCCCACTATCTGTGTTGAAAATGTATATATACGTCCCTATATATATAAAGTCTAGTGCTCTACTATTTCTGCTGTTCAACTGCCATTGTTCCTTTCTAGGGACAGCATAATTTTCTGTGAGGTTATGTGAAGAATATATGATTGAATTGTGTACTTTATGCTATTTATGTTCTGAAGGGATTCCTCTGAAAAGGAATCATGGCAATATTTTATCTCTAAGCATTAAACTATTTAGATATTTCTCTGTGTATTTTGGATTTAGAATAGGTACAGTGTTTCCTTTTGTGTTGTAAAAGTCAGAAGATTTGGCAACAAGAAGGGAATCCAGCTATAAAACATTGCCTCTGAAAACCCATCCATCTTGTACCAGAATGGGAAGATAGTTATAAAATGTTGATGTAGTCATCATTGTCATTGAAGGCATACGAGGAGCAGGAGGAGTTATTTAGCTGGTTATAGTAAAACATTGTTGCTATCATTCTATTGTTACAGTTTTTATAAGGCTTAACCCATTAACATTTAGACCAGCCATATCAGGCCAAATATTCTATCTGTTTTATCTTAAAACTGGCTAGATCTGGCCTATCAGACCTACCCTATTATGTCATTCTAAAAATAAACAATCACATCATCAAAATCTTGAAGATATAAGATAATGCATGATTAATTGAAAGCAACGGGAATAAATAAGCATTACATATTACAGAATAATCTGAATGCTAAAGGGTTAACATATGGATGAAGGCACCGCTGATTGGTAAAACATTTCACTTGACAATTATGTCCTTGAACAAGACATTTTATTTCATGTTGATCCAGTCCACTCTGCTGGCAAAAATGGGTTGTACCTGTAATTGAAGGAACCAGCCTTGTCACATTCTATATCACTCTGAATTTCTCTGATAACTGCGTTAAGGGTCCATATATCTGTGGAGGGCCTCAGCCACTTGCACATTAATTTCATGAGCAGGCTGTTCTGTTGATCGCTCATCATTGTAATTGACAGAGTGCCAGTTTAGTTATCTACACTTATGTATCCATCAATCTAGCTATGTATCTGTATCTATATGGTAGTCTTCCATACTGTTTCTATTTACTAATTCTACTAACATTAATCAGCCTGACCCTATAGAAGAATATTCTTTCTCAAGGTGCTACACTATGGGACAGAACCTGAGAAAGTATGGTTGCAAAGTGACCCTCCTAACCATATGGCCATGTATATATTATTATTTTACTTAATACAGACACTGTTTCACTCCATGCCAGCATAGAAGGCTGGTGTTTGATGATGATGATGATGATGATTTCATTTAAGTATATGCACTCTTTCATTTACTAAAGCATTTAGGAGAAGGATGAACACAATCTATTGACTAAGTCAATAGAGCTAATCATTTGTTGACAGTTATGTCAGGTTAGATAAAAGCAAAAATGTAGGTTAAATGTTTCTTATCAAAACCTAGGGAAAATAATAATATTTCAATATTGATTTCAACTTTTGGTTTCAAATTTTGGTGTTCAACTGGTACTTATTTTATCGACCCTAAAAAGATGAAAGGCAAAGTTGACTTCAGCAGAATTTGAACTCAGAACGTAAAGATGGATGAAATGCCCACTAAGCATTTTGATCGGCATGCTAATGATTATGCCAACTTGCTGCATTACGTAGGAATTATAATATTGGTTTCAAATTTTGGCACAAGGCCAGTAATTTCGGGGTAGAGAATAAGTTAATTGCATCAACTCTTGTGCTCAACTGGGTTGACCTCAGCAGAATTTGAACCCAGAATGTAAAGATGGATGAAATGCCCACTAAGCATTTTGCCCGGCATGCTAATGATTCTGCCAGCTTGCTATTTCACTATTATAGTATATAATATATTCTCTGATACTACCTGACATGTTATCATTTGATCTATGATCAAAAACATTTAAACCTTGATCATCCTGTCTTTTTGGGGATGTGCTGTCCTATGTTCACCTTCTTTTACCTCGAGAGTTTACTCTGGCATTCTTACTACTCCCATCATTATCTTCCTTCCAGCTATTTGCATATAGTGCAGGGTAGCTATACATCTCTTCTGTAGTAGGACATCTGGGCTTGTCCCTTTATTATACTTCAGCCTCTTACAAGGTAGCATAAATCTGCCTTCCCCTCTCAAATACCAACCTCACTCAGTTGAGTGGAAGATTGGGCTTTTTCAGGTTCTTCTACTTTGCAAAGAACTTGGTGACCTTACTAGTGATAGTGGCATTAAAACAACACCCAGTACACACTGTAAAACGGTTGCTATTAAGAAAGGAATTCAGCTGTAAAAACTATACTAAATTTAACATTGAAGCTCAACACAGCTCTGTAGTTCACTGTAAAAATTGTTCCAAGAAGCCAGGGAACATGGGAAGAGAGAGAGAAAGAGAGAGAGAGAAGATTGATCCAGTATTTAGCTGGTACTTTGTGTTGATCAAGGAAAGCTGAGTAGATCCCACTGAAATTTAAATTCAAAATGCCACAATATCTTCATCATTATTTTAATGCCTGCTTTTTCATACTTGCATAGATCAGATGGAATTCATTGAGGCAAATTTTCTATGGCCTGATGCCATTCCCTGCCTATTGCCCACCGATATATATGTTTCTAAGCAAGGAAATTATTGGAAGATAAGAATTGGACAACCCCCAGCTGTATGATAGTGATATTCATTTACAATTATTATAGAATGTTAAGACAACACACAAACGCAAGTTTGCTTGCTCCCTCACTCACCCCCTCATTCACTCATTCACTCACTCACTCACTCACCCACCATTGTCGAGATCAAGAGTGAATCACAGAAGATCCTCAATTTCCTTATGGAAAATGACTACCAGGCCAGATTCCAGAAATGGCAGGAACACTGGGACGGGTGTATTACTGCGCAGGATGACTATTTTGAAGGAAATGATGTTAAAACTTGGGTAAATAAGTTATTCTTTTATTAAAAATAACTAGTTCAGGAACTTCTTGATGCCACCACATATTTTTCCCCACTGGATGGGACACCGGTCAGTCGCAGGGTTACTCATTTTTGCTAGCTGAGTGAACTGGAGTAATGGGAAATGAAGTGTTTTGCTCTAGAACAGTCGTTCCCAAAGTGGACCGTATTACCCCACTGGGAGCAGTGAAATTATCCAGTGGGTATTGAAGAAAAGTGGGATGATAACAGGGTGGCCAAAATGGGATGATAGATGTAAATAAAACTATTAATATGTTAATTAGGTTTAAGTTTTATTTGTGAAATACAGTTGTGTTGAATTTGCTGCAGAAAGTGGTCTATATTTGTGGTGGGAAGGTTGCTAGGAATGTGACCTGGGTGCCAAGCGGGTGGCAGTCTGAGAAGTCTGAGAACCTCTTCTCTAGAATATAATATATTGCCCCCATCCAGGAACTGAAACCACAATCTTATGATCATGAGTGCAACACCGCAATCACTAAGCCATGTGCCTCCACATCCATACTATACTAAACTATATTATAATGTACCACCATTAAATATTACTGTTCTATGTTATAATATGCCACCGATGCTCTTTAATTTCCATAGCTCCGAAAACAAGTTATGAACAGCATTGTCCTCGATAATGTCCAGCAACAGCTTACAGGTAAAACTTTTGTTTATCAGCTGAATTTTAATTGTAGATTGTATTCATACTGGTACATTTGTTATTAATTACCTTGAAGTGTTATTGAAGTGTTATATAGGTGCAGGAGTGGCTGTGTGGTAAGTAGCTTGCTTACCAACCACATGGTTCCGGGTTCATTCCCACTGCATGGCACTCTGGACAAGTGTCTTCTACTATAGCCTTGGGCCGACCAAAACCTTGCGAGTGGATTTGGTAGACGGAAACTGAAAGAAACTCGTCGTATATATATATATATATATATATATATATATATGTATGTGTGTATGTGTTTGTGTGTCTGTGTTGTTTGTCCCCCCAACATTGCTTGTCAACCGATGCTGGTGTGTTTACATCCCCGTAACTTAGCGGTTTGGCAAAAGAGACCGATAGAATAAGTACTAGGCTTCAAAAGAATAAGTCCTGTGATCGATTTGCTCGACTAAAGGTGGTGCTCCAGCATGGCCACAGTCAAAAGACTGAAAACAAGTAAAAGAGTAAAAGAGTGTCATAGCACATGTTGTGAAGATATATCCAGCTAATGACAGCTTGAGGACAATTACATCAAACTGATTCTGATGATGATGATATTGTTGATGATGATGAGAAATATTCATGCAACTATTGGAAAAAAAAAGTCTTTAAGGTGCAGTTGTAGCTATGTAGTAAGAAGTCTGCTTCCCAACTGCATAGTTTGGGGTTCAGTCCCACTGTGTGGAACCTTGGAGAAGTGTCTTCTACTATAGCCTCAAGCCGACCAAAGTTTTGTAAGTAGATTTGGTTGATGGAAACTGAAAGAAGCCTCTTGTAGAGATATGTGTGTGCTTTTGTCTGTCTGTCCCCTACCACTGCTTGACAACCCGTATTGGTGTGTTTACGTCCCTGTAACTTAGCAGTTCGGTGATAGAGACTGATAGAATAAACACCAGGCTTAAGAAACAAAAATATGTACTGGGCTGATTTGTTCAACTAAAATTCTTCAAGGAGGTGCTCCAGCATAGCCGCAGTCTAATGACTGAAACAGGGCTGCCAAGCTGCAAGGAAGTAAACGTACCAACACTGGTTGTCAAGTGATGGTTGGGGACAAACACACAAGAGAGACATATATATATATATATTCTTTTACTTGTTTCAGTCATTTGACTGCAGCCATGCTGGAGCATTGCCTTTAGTCAAGCAAGTCGACCCCAGGACTTATTCTTTGTAAGCCTAGTACTTATCCTATTGGTTGCTTTTGTCGAACTGCTAAGTTACAGGGACATAAACATACCAACATTAGTTGTCAAGCGATGGTGGGGCGACAAACATATACACACACACGCACATCTCTACAAGAGGCTTCTTTCAGTTTCCATCTACCAGATCCACTCACAAGGCTTTGGTTGGCCTGAGGCTATCATAGAAGACACTAACCCAAGATGCCACACAGTGGGACTGAACTCAGAACCATGTGGCAAGTTACTTGCCACACAGCCATACCTGTGCCATATTTATGATAGGCTTCTTTCTGTCTACTAAATCCACTTACAAGGCTTTGGTCGGCCTGAGGCTATAGTAGAAGACCCTTGCCCAAGCTACCACACCATGGAACTGAATCTGAAACCATGTGGTTGTGGAGCAAACTTCATACTACACAGCCAAACCTGCACCGCAAAATGTCATAAATGGGTAGGTTTTTCATAAACTTGAGGGTGAAAATACTGTTAACCTTTCTTGGACTCAAGACCATTACATTGTGTTTTTGCTATCAAAGAGCTGGAGATAGTTACAAAATACTTATTGAAGAAAAGACAGCAACAATTACATTATTAACTAATGGAATGCAACTGGAAAGGCTTATTATGTCACATTTTTGTAGACAATATTACAGGTGCTCTGCAGCTTTTCAAAAACGTCAACAATGTATTACTTTCCATTGTGGTATGATGTTATTTGTAAAACTGTATACAATAGCATCAATATGTAAAAAATTTCCTCTAATAAACATTGACAATACCTCTGTTATGAATGCATTAGAAATATTTTTTGAACATACTTATCAAAACTTCTGCTTAGTGCAAAAATAACAGGCCAGATATAGTTGATAGGGACATAAAAGGATAATCATTGCACACTCATAGAGATCAACTGCCCTAAATCAATGCAAAGAATATTTATGGACAACTACACTCTCTGAGTGGTTGGCGTTAGGAAGGGCATCCAACTGTAGAAACTCTGCCAAATCAGATTGGAGTCTGGTGTAGCCATCTGGTTCACCAGTCCTCAGTCAAATCGTCCAACCCATGCTAGCATAGAAAGCGGACGTTAAACGATGATGATGATGATGAACTACTTTTAAACTTTCAGTTTCTCTACCTGGTTTATAAATTTAGATTTATACAAATAATTAATGGTGTAGTTGGCTGTGTAAGTAAATGTTTAAGTGACAATCTAAAAAAAATTTGGATTTCAAGATAAAGAAAGAGATTGACTTCTACTTTACAAATACAATCAGTAAGTATTACAGTAAAAATATGCAAGACTTTTCTATAAATCAACATGTAATACTTATGCTGTTTCTTTCCAAATTCCTGTTATGAGACTTTGTTTCTTTGTTAGAAGTCATTTCTTACCCTGTAGCAGATTTAATTACTATACCTGTAATCTCTGTGTGTGTATCTTCATTGAAGGTTATGAACGACAGAAACATCCAATGGTTGATGCTGAACTGGAAAAAATGTTGTTAGATATCCATAATACTTTTGAATCATATTCTACAGCAACAGATATAACATTAGGGTAAGTTTTCATATATTGTAAGTCTACTGTGCACTAAAAGTCTGCATCCTCTGTTTTATTAATGTTCTATATTGGGTATAAAAGACCAATTTGAAATAAGTAACAACATTCCCAGCAGACCTGATATTCCATGCAGCTTGTTGAACTGAGAAATGTAGAGTAAAGTGCCCTGTCAGACATAGTAACTCGCCTGTTACAGATGTGAACTTGAGATCCATATCATGGTAGTTCAATCATTGTTTAACATCTGCCTTCCATGTTGGGATGGTTTGACAGGAGGTGGCGGGGCAGAAACCTGCACCAGACTTCTGTGACTGTTTTGGCTGGATTTTTATAGCTGGGTGCCCTTCCTAACACCAACCACTCAGCAGAGTGGACGTTGTGCTTTTTACGTAGCACAGGCACAGTCAGTTTTGGCAAGGTTTTTTACAGCTGGATGCCCTTCCAAATGCCAATCACTTTACAGTGGGGACTTGATGCTTTTTAAGTGGCACCTGCACTGGCAGGGTCACCAAGTACCTTACAAGACAAAAATTTTTTTTTATCTTTTGAGTGGGTGGGGGTGGGGTAATTAGAAGAGGTGATCTTGTGTCAAATGGTGAAGGGTTATATGAGACAGAGAGACAGAAACAGGTGTCTTGCTGTAGAAGTGGTACAAGGTTACCTGGCCGCAGAGAGAGAGAGAGAGAGAGAGAGATCAGGAATGAAGACAGAAACAGGTGTACTGCCGCAAAGGAGATACATGGTTACTCAACTTGAGGGAAGAGAAGGAGAGAGAGTGAGAGATAGCAAGATATAGATGGTGACAAAGTGCCAGGCATACTCACAAGGGACAGGGATCAGGATATAAATGGAATGGTTGAAAAAAAGAAGAGAGAGATATAGATGGTGGCAAGTGCCAGAGCATACCTTTGAGGTTCGAATATAAGTGGCAGGATATTGCGAACGAAGCATGATTAGGTAGTGTGGAGGGGAGAGTGAGTGACAAAAACCTTGGTATATAATTGAGTGGTGGGGGGCTACCAGATAGCAATGATACAGAGAAACAGGGCTGTGAGGACATGATTGGGGAGTGAGAGGTCAGCATAGTGTATGAAGGAGGAAATATGAAGAAGAGAAGAGAGATTGGTTTGTGTGAAAAGTTGTGTGTTACGTATGGGTATAACACATAGGCTGGGGGCTAGCTGATAGCAATGATACAGTGAGACAGAACATGTGGGTGGGACACATAGGTTGGGGGCTAGCAGGTAGCAATGATACTGTGTGACAGAGCCAAGAGGACAGGGCTGAGGAGTTGGAGGTAAGCATAATGCATGAAGTGGAAATGTGAAGATGAGAAGAGATGCAGAGATGTAGTTTGGTTTGTTGTGGTAGTGTGTGTGAGAAGTTTCTTTGTTAAGTGTGGGTGGGACACAACGCTTCTAAAACTCAGTTTTACTGAGGTGGGTGGGTCTTCTCAAGGACCTTATGTTGCCAGACATCTCAGTCCATTGTCAATTCTTCCATGAGGTCCAACATCCTAAGATCAGTCCTCACCACTTCATCCCACATCTTCCTGGGTTTCCCTCTTCTGCGGGTACCATCCAATTTTAGTGATTGGCACTTCTTTATGCAGCTGTCATCATTCATACACATCACATGTCAGACCAATGTAGTCTTCTCTCTTGCATACTACATTTGATTCCTCTTATGCCCTCTCAATACCTTTGCACTTTGTTGTATATGTGCACTAATGTTGCACATCCAAGGGAGAATACTACCTTCATTTCTCTCCAGTCTATACATGCCTTCTGCATTCAGAGTCCATGTCTCACTACCATGGGGTATAGTTGTTCGCATCATATAGTCTACCTTTCACTCTGAGAGAGAGTCCTTTTGTTGTCAACAGAGGTAATAACTCCCTGAACTTCCTCCACCCTATTATTATTCTAGAAACAATACTTTCAGACCATCCTCCATCATTGCTAATTTGGTCACCTAGGTAACAGAAACTATCTACAACCTCAAGAGAGCCTCCTGAGAATCTGAGTCCTGTGTGCTCTTTTGCTTATTGTTCATGTACATCTGCCAAACACAAAGACTACTTTATCTGTTAATCTACCTGTGATACCACTGTATCTCTTTTGTGTCCATAGTTTACACTGGATGCAGCGAATGGAATTTCTTCCAACTCCTTTCCTACATATTGAGCAGGGCCAATTACCTGACAGAAAGAGATTTTTATCTTCTTTCTTACTAACAACAATATCTCTTTCAACAGAGATACAAGTGGCAGGGGTACATACACAAACATACACACAAACACATTTGCACACACACACAAACACACACACACACATGATGGGCTTCTGCACAGTTTCTGTCTACAAAATTCACTCACAAGACATTGGTCAGCCCAGGGCTATAATGGATGTCACTTGTCCATGGTGCCACCCACTGGGGCTGAATCCAAAACAATATAGTTGCAAAGTGAACAACCTCACTTGTTTACAACCATCATGTGATGTCCAGCCAAGGGTATACACATACATACAAAATGAGTTTCTTTCAGTTTCTGTCTACTGTATTCAGCCAGAAGGTTTTGGTCACCCAGGACCTTTAGCAAAATGCACTTGCCAAAGGTGCCATGCGGTGGGACTGAACCCAAGATCTCATAGTTGGGAAGCAAACCTCTTAACCACATAGTCGTACCAGCACCTATAGAAAACTAAATAACACATTTTGTGTAAGGGTTCAGTGCAGTACTTGTTCTGTTGCCCAAGTAGTTCAGTGAGTTATTGTCATGTGGTTCTTGCAAAATTAATTTAGTTACAGCGTATGATGATGTGATATTGCTGGAAGTGAGTTAAAGTAACATACAAATTAGTTAGTTTGAAATTTTCAATATGTGATGTGAGCAGTAACTATACTGAGAAGTAATGTTTATCACCACTTAAACTTGGTTGTTCTGTAGGAACCGACATTACTGCTATTTTTAGCCACAGGAGGACGCCTACTCCAGCTGATAATTCGATGCAGTCTGCGTCTGATATATATTGTAAGCAGGGGAGTGAACTCCTACCACCTTCCAGCAATGGCAGGACCACCAGACTCTACAGTTTTGACCTTTTTTGTGGTCAACCTCAGTGGTGGATACTTGCCCACTCGAGATAGCAGTAGTTCTGGAGTGAACCACTGCTGTCTCTAGTGGGCAAGTATCCACCACTGAGGATGACCACAAAGAGCTTGAAACTATATAGTTTGATGTTGTGGCTAGAAGATTGTAGGTGTCCACTCTCTTGTTTGCAGTATTTATCGAGTGAGATTGCATCAAATAACCAAGTGGAGGAAGTGTCCTCCTGGGGTTAAAAATAGCAGTAATGTTGGTTCCTACAGAACAGCCATGTTTAAGTGGTGATAAACATTAATTCTGTGTTAAAGTAGTTTCGTAAGAATTTTGCCTTCTGAAATCTCTTTAAATTTGATTTAACATTTTCATTTCCAGAAGTCATTGTGCTTGCACTTACGGACACAAAAACCCAGCAATAGAAGCATTTTTCCAGAAATCTTTTGAACAAAGTCTTGCTTTTTCTCCTCAAGCAAGTAATATGATCTTTATAATGGAAACGCTGGCTCGGAACCATTTAAGAGATGATAAAGAACTTGTATTGGTCTGATTTTCAAGACCGTGTTTTGTTTTTGTTTTTGTTCCAAAGCTTAATTATTTAACCTAAGATTATCTCTTTTAAATTGTCCTTCAAACCTTGCAAACGTTTGTAGTCTTTTGATATGCAGTTTTATTTTATACTTAAAAATTCAAAATATTTATGAATTTTCAATAAAATATTTAAAAACCCTTTTTTTTAAAGTTGATTTTAAAACTAATTCTCTTGTGGAAACAGCAGTCAACCATTGGATTATGGAACCTCAACAGACAAGCATATCTTGTTTTGCTTTTGTTTTTATATTGTTGGAAGCCACAATGCATAAAGGTTGTGGGGGTTTAGGAATGGAACTATTTCCCACCATCCAACCCATGCCAGCATGGAAAACAGACATTAAATGATGATGATGATGATTCAAAATTTGAGCTATAGTGTTGTATACATAATTCTACTTGTATCTGTGTGTGTGTGTGTATATATAATATATATATGTGTGTGTGTGTGTGTGAATAAAAATAAAAATATAAAAAAGGGTTTTTTATGATCCTGTATAGAGGAATATATTATTTAAAAGAGTTCCAACTCTGTCTATTTTTTATGTTTTACTTATATTCTTATAAAATTAATGTGGGATATAGAATATGGAATATATCATATAAATAGTAAAATGAAATGAAGTATTTAATACTCAATATTTCCTATATTCAATAAGACATTCAATACTTCGTTTCATTTTACTATTTATATTATATATTCCATATTCAATATCCCACATTAATTTTATAAGAATATAAATAAAACAGACAGAGTTGAAACTCTTTTAAATAATATATATATATATATATATATATAATGCATGTTAAATTGTAAAAAAGGAAATCAGGCAGAATTAATATAAAGGAATTTAGAGTTCATTTTGAAGAAAATGAATAAATGAAATCGGGAAGAATCTACAAAAATAGATAAATAAATAGTGTGTTTATATTTTCAAGCATTCCAAGTATATTGATTATGATTATGTTGTATTTTCTTCATTTCATCTTGCTTCTATACCTTCCTCCTTCTCATCACCTCGTCATTTTCTCAGCTGTCCTTATAATCATTCTCATTATCATATGTGTAATTACAGAGAATAAAAGTTCCCAATTATTACATAATTTACACTCATCTGTGTAACATGTCTATAGCACGTGTCTGTAGATAGAGAATTTGTTTGTTTTTTTTCATTTTTATTATTATTTTTTTATGATGATCATGTTTCTTCGTGAGCCTTGAGGCTGTAACCAGAACCTGATATGCTCACAAAACACTCTTGGTTGTTGTGATTTAAGCTCTCTATTACCCCTCTTCTTCTGTTCCATCTCTAATATCATCAATTCAACACTTTTCTCAGCTCAGTTTCCTGTAGTTATACTGTTTCAGTTGATGTCTTACAGGTACTCTCTCTTTACTCTCTTTTACTCTTTTACTTGTTTCAGTCATTTGACTGCAGCCATGCTGGAGCACTGCCTTTAGTCGAACAAATCAAGCCCAGGACTTATCCTTTGGAAGCCTAATACTTATTCTATCGGTTTCTTTTGCTGAACTGCTAAGTTACGGGGATGTAAACACACCAGCATCGGTTTGTCAAGCGATGTTGGGGGGACAAACACAGACACACAAACATATACATATACATATATACATATATATATATATACATATTATACGATGGGCTTCTTTCAGTTTCCGTCTACCAAATCCACTCACAAGGCTTTGGTCAGCCCGAGGCTATAGTAGAAGACACTTGCCCAAGGTGCCATGCAGTGGGACTGAACCCAGAACCATGTGGTTGGTAAGCAAGCTACTTACCACACAGCCACTCCCACGCCTGTCACACATTTTTCTTCTACTTTATATAAATACATGAAATCAACATTGGCATTTAGATATTAATATTAAACAAATATTAAAGTGGTGAGCTGGCAGAATTGTTAGAACATCAGGCAAACTGCTCAGTAGCATTTCGTTCATCTTTATGTTCTGAGTTCAAACTCTGCAATGTTGACTTTGCCTTTCAGTCTTTCGGGGTCATTAAAATACCAGTTCAATACTAGATCGATGTAATTGACTTACCCCTTCTCCCAAAATTGCTGGCCTTGTGCCAAAATTTGAATTTAACATCAAACAAATATAAGGCTGAAAACTGGCAGAATCATTCTGGGCAAAATGCTTAACAGCATTCCATCCCTCTTTATGTTCTGGGTTCAAATTCTGTCAGGTTGACTTTGCTTTTCATTCTTTTGGGGTTGATAAAATATGTACCAGTTGAATACTGCGGTTCATGTAATCAATTTTCACCCTTCCCTGACACTGCTGGCCTTGTGCCCAAATTTGAAACCAATATCAAACAAATATTGATTACCTTTGACTAGGCTCAAAATATTTTTTTTTTTTGCTAATGGGGAGGAAAAAGATCAATTAATTAAGAAAACCTTGATGTATGATACTCTTTTACTCTTTTACTTGTTTCAGTCATTTGACTGTGGCCATGCTGGAGCACCACCTTTAGTCGAGCAAACCAACCCCAGGACTTATTCTTTGGAAGCATAGTACTTATTCTATTGGTCTCTTTTGCTGAACTGCTAAATTACGGGGATGTAAACACACCAGCATCGGTTGTCAAGCGATGTTGGGAGGGACAAACACACTCACAAACACACACACACACACATATATATATATATATATATATATATATATATATATATATACACACACACACACACACACAACTGGCTTTTTTCAGTTTCCGTCTACCAAATCCACTCACAAGGCTTTGGTTGCCCTGAGGCAATAGTAGGAGACACTTGCCCAAGGTGCCACGCAGTGGGACTGAACCCAGAACCATGTGGTTGGTAAGCAAGCTACTTACCACACAGCCATCAGATTAAATGTCTGTCATTGAAATTTAGTGGCATTATGAAGGGTTACTTATGCTTTCAAAGATTTATTTCAATGTGGCAATACAAATTTTAAATATCTGCAAACATTGATTTCAAAGACATAATTGAGTGTATGTATGTATGTGTGTATGTATGCATACCTATCTACCTATCTGTCTACCTATTTAGTTGTGTGTATGCGAATGTATATACACGTGTGTGCATGTATGTATATATGATCTAAACTAGCAACGTATCATTTTTCCTGTAAATTTATTTTTATCAGATCATCTTTGCATCTTCAATTAACAAAGAACCACTCTATTTCGTATATGGGCGACTATGTCTTAGATTTCTTATGCTGTGTACCAAATTGTGTATCTATTGTAAGGGTTTAATTTCAACTGAACAAAATAATTGTAAAAGATCAGGTGCCAGAAGATAATACACCCATGTATAAAACGTATGATGTGCTATTGACCACTGTAGTGTTGAATTTTCTTTTGTAATATAATATAATTGAAATAAAGTATGGCAACCAGTGGTGATAAAGAAGACAATGAAGTTATCTTATAGGTGAATTGGTCACAGCTATTTGCCATAATACTAAGATGTATTGCTTATCCTTGTAAAAGGAGAAAGTCAAATGTTCTTTCTAAAACTGTCTATCATTACATTTAATTTCACCTTCCCGTATAGAGTTTATGGTAGAATATTATTTAATTCCATAATCAGCTGAGGTGTAGAAGTACTTTTTGAAAATGTTTAACCTCTCTAATGTATTCTGAATAAATCAGACAAGTATCAGTCCATCCCACTCTGAATTACAATCAGGGATTCTTAAAACTCTGCAGACTAACAAAATATGAAATAAATATGTAGAATTATCTTCTACCTTCTACTTGTTTCAGTCATTAGACTGTGGCCATGCTGAGGGACCGCCTTGGCGAATCTTAGTTGAATGAATCAACGCCAGTACTCTTTTTGAAGCCTGGTGCTTATTCTATCATTTTCTGCTGAACCATTATGGGGTCATAAACACACCAACAGAAGTTGTCAAGTGGTGGAGGGGGAGACATGCACACACTCAGCTTCTTTCAGTTTCCATCTACCAAATCCACTCACAAGGTTTTGATTGGCCTGAAACTATAGTAAAAGATACTCGACCAAGGTGCCATGCAGTGGGACTAAAACTGGATCTGTGTGATTGGGAAGCAAGCTTCTTATTTCTTTATTGCCCACAAGGGGCTAAACATAGAGGAGACAGACAAAGGGATTAAGTCGATTACATCGACCCTAGTGCATAACTGGTACTTAATTTATCGACCCCGAAAGGATGAAAGGCAAAGTTGACCTCGGCAGAATTTGAACTCAGAACGTAATGGCAGACGAAATACCGCTAAGCATTTCGCCCGGCATGCTAACGTTTCTGCCAGCTCGTCGCCTTGCAAGCTTCTTACCATACAGCCATGCCTGCATCTATATCCATAAGCATTTAGTCTTGCTGTGAAGTCTTCATCACACAGTGATGACTGTGGCCATGCTAGGGTACCATCTTGAAGGGTTTTAGTCAAACAAATGAATCCCAGGACTTGTATAATTTAAAGCCTTGTACTTATCTTATCGGTCTCTTTTGCTGAACTGCTACATTATGGGGATATAAACACACCAACACCAGTTGTCAAGCAGCGGCAAGGGGGACATGTGCAGACACATAGATATACACACATACACGCACATTTATATCTACCTATCTATATATATATACATACACACATACGATGGGATTCTTTCTGTTTCCATCTACCAAATCCACTCAGGCTTTGGTCACCCGAGGCTATAGTAGAAGACATGCTGCAGGAGTGAACCAGGGACCATGTGGTTGGGAAGCAAGCTTTTACCAAGCAGTCACACCCATATATATATATATATATATATATATATATATGTAATGTATATGCGCGTGTGTATGTATGTATGCGAGAGGGTGATGAAAAGTTCCTCGCTTAGAATTAAAAAAAATGCACGAGGATCACTTAATCATGATTTTAGTCAACATATTCCCCTCTCAGACTTATTGCGGCAGTCCTTCACTTTTCTAAGCCCTAAAAGAACTCTAAAAGTTGGGCCTCCAGCTAGGCCTTTCGTGATGCCCTTAAAGCCAAGAACTTTTAAGCACACAGACATGTATGTATCTTTGTCTTGACGTCATGTGCTGGTTGCAAATGAGCATCACCGCCATTGGAAAACGTAAAGCAATGGGGAAATATTAACTTGTTTGGAAACTGGTGAAATTTGGAGACAAAATGTGCAAGAAGGGCATCATCTGGCTGTTGTAAACCTGCCTCAACAAATTCTATCAGACCCATGTTTAAGCATGGAAAAGTGGACATTAAATAAGGATGATGATCATCATTGTCATCATTTTCTATATCGTCAACGAGAGATCCAAAGAGTTTGTGTAACTACAGAAAACCTGTCTGATTCAGAAATAATCATTATATTTTGATTATTGATTAGTTGACTAATTATTGAAGCGCACTACAACGATATGAAGTTTAACTACAGAACGACTACTTTATGGATTGTTATTTATAGTATAACATATATTTTGTATCGATGTTTTTCATGAAAGACATCAAAAGTCGCATGCCGCCTTTTATGTCGCATTTTCTCGGAAAAAAGATACAATTTATAAGTAAATTGTTATGAACTGGAAAGTGGAGTTTGTTATCTGTACATTGGTATCATAATGACACTGTCGGTTTTACGTTCACTTTACTTTGCTTGCCTGGATTAGATAGAACTCCTTGAATCAGATTTTCTATGGCCAGTTGCTAACCCTCACCGGTTTCCAAGTAAGTTAATATTTTCTCACCTCATGATTGGACATGTTTTCATGGAAGACGGGAAACGAGAGACATGGTTTATATGTGTGACAGTCGTTTATAACTATCATATGACGTCAAGACAAAGAAAAACAGATACTAATGCGCGCGCGCGCACACACGATGGGCTTGGTCCGGCTGTCGTTTACTAAACCCACTTACATCGTTTTGTTTGGCCTTGGACTATAGCAGAAGACACTTATTCGAGGTGTTAGATAATAGGGCTGAACTCGAAACCACATGGTTGAGAAGTTCACTTTTCAACTATGCAGTCATGCGTGACCTTATAACGATAATAATAATAACAATAAGAAGGAAAATTGCCTCTGTTTTAGAAACAAGGCCAGCAATTTTGAGGATGGGGTTCGTTTGTACTATGGACACCAATACTAACTAGAGTGGGTTTTATTTTAATTGAAACCAACTGTAGCATCGTGTTTGACCTATTTTGCATTTAATACATAGTAATGAAAATAACATTAGGCACAAGGCCAACAATTTTTAAGGGAGGGTTTTAGTCAACATCTCGAACCCCCAGTACTTGGTGATAGTTTGTATTATCAACCTGAAAGGATAAAAGACAAAATTGTCCATCGCAGGATTTGCACTCAGAGCGTAATGAATCAGAATAATATAGAACATGATAAAGATTGTAAAATCCTAATCACCTACTTATATTTCGATCTCATCTTGATCTCATCTGTGTGTGATACCGAAATCAAATAGTGTATTATAGAATAGATCTTTCGCCAACTCTGTATGTTATGGTGAATGAACTTTAGGTTAGTTAAAATATGCTTGCGACATATTTGAACTTCTAAACGCAAATTCACTACAGTTACCGTAAAGAAAAAAAATCTGTCTTATGGTAAAATTTTATAAATGCACCATATGATGAATATAAATATTATATACACTATATCCACAGACAACGGAAGAAACAGTCGTACGTACCGCGCATTCCAATTATGTTTGGAGTTTCCTCAGCAACTGTACATTCCCCGTAACTATCCACTAACACACTTCTTATAAACCCATTCATAATTAGTGGCTAAAATAAACTGAGTAGACCAATTAACATACTTTTAGTAATCAAACTAGCTGCAAAGAATGCGTTAAATTTGTAAATGGATCTATCCAGTATAGTTTGGCCACCAAATATCAGAAGTTTTATAAACTGTGTTTATAATAGATTTTTGGAACACTTGAGTGTTTTTACCGTTTTCTGATAGTTTACTTCGAATTTCAGTATTAAGAGAACAACGAAGTCATGCCAAATATTTTACATTAACCTCTCAAAAACTTTTGTGGTACTAGAAGAGTGTCCAGAGAGTTTGCAATAGAGGCAATCTTTTAGAATTTTCAGTTGTCGTGTATTGAACTATTAATGAATAACAAATGCTGTACATTTGTTTAAATAGTGAAAACTGTCAGTCATATGGCATGTATGAGTTTTATGTGAACTTGTCCGTTTTTGTTTTCACTATATATTGCAATTAAAATGAACGGGAACACACAGTTGATTCCATCCTCTCATTGGTAATTTATTGTAAGTACTATTTGTTAAATTTAATTACTATTAAATAGTTGTTTTGTGTTGTTAAAACACCTTGTTTTGCTATCTTGCAGCAGTATTGTTAACGTTTTCCCCTTTGTGCGAAGGGGGAAACGTCGTAATTTTTGCTTCAACCTGGAATATGAAAATTTAAGTTTTTCAGATTTGACGACGTCTGAAGAGGAGTTAAGAACGATAAATTCTATTGACAAGAAAATGGAAGGTAAGAAGGACTTTGCAGCTGTGACCAGAGGTTACAGTGAAGTGATAAGTATTGAGAGGAGGGATCTAGAGAAATACAGGAAATGTTACGTAGGGAGGGGCACGATGTTAAGCTGATCCTCTCCCAACGAGATTACAATGACAACTAACGAAAGGACGATAGTGTACAGAACTTATATTCCTAAAATGAATAAAATAGAGACGGCAATGACACAAGTAGAGAGAGTCCTGAAACCTATCTGGCAGGATATTACTTACCTTGCCAAAGGGAGGAAGTTTGCGACAGTGGAGGTGCGGTTTCTTACCGAAGCAAAAGCCAAGCAGCATTCAGTAACCTCACTGAAGACTGACGAGGTGGTACTTCTACCCATTTACTTTGGAAGGCGTTCTTCCAGGGTAAGGGTGGAAGAAATACCTCTGAAGGTGGATGTGGCTTGGCTGGTGGCAGCAATACTGCTAGGTCTCGAGGAAAAGATTGTGGTCCTCCAAGCAACTAGAACAGCACAAAGAAATTGCAAGGGCAGCGCGTGGAGATGGTTATCCAGGCCGCCCCGGAGGACCTGAAGAAGATAGTAGAGACCATAACAGTGGGCGAAGAAGTGATACTTAGGATTATGGTGGAGGGCAGGAAGCCACGTTGCTACAAGTGTGGCCAAAAAGGCCACATATGAGCGGAATGCCCTCCACCACCCGTAAAGGCACCGGCGACACTATCACTTGGAAAAGAAACCGCACCTTCTCCTCCTGCGGTAACAAGTTCTGCAAAGGAGTAAGCGAAGGAGAACCCAGCAATAAGGAATAAAAGACAAAGCGGAGGATAAACCCAAGGATGAATGGGAAACGGCCGGAAGAAAAGGGTGAAAAAGGAGGACACAAACTGCTGATGTTGACCCCCTGTCCCACTCTACCCTACTCCCTCTATAGACACCAGTCCTCATCCTACACAACCAGTCTTGCAGACACACGGCAGCCAAAAATTCCCCCACCTACCCTGAGAAAAATACTTTATGGTGTTGTATAATGACGCGAACGAAACAGTGAGAAAGGAGATTGAAAATTTGAACTCTTTGGTAAAAGTGGACACTGGGCACTTCGGATTGTGAGGAGGTGTCCTCTCATGTGAAATGTTCACTCATGTCAAGGGAGAACTTCGATATACTGGAAGAGAGTTTTGGAAGGAATGTCGTCAATATGGGAAGAGAAGTCGATATCGACGGATTGTCTGCTACGGTAAGTCTCCGAACCATATATCCAGAAACGATTAAATGGAAGAGCTAATGATGTTAAAATTGTTTCAGAGACTTTAATATTGTTCATTGACTGTATAAATGATGTTTAAACAACAAGTTTCAACGAGATCGCTGGGAGTGTTGGGTTTCTAGTGGCCGTCATTTCATCCATCCATTCTTTTTTTCCTGTCATCTTGTTTCATTCGTTTATTTTCCTCCATTCTTGTGTTGTTCTTGTATTGTCTGTGTGTGTGCCTCTTGCGGGTAATGAAGAGTCAACAGTTGATTCCATCGCTACTGGATCACGGTTGATGTTGTTACCCCTTCTCATACGTTCTGCTATTGACTGTGCTTCCGCTACGGCGGAAATAGAAATTCGCAATTAAGGGCTATTTGATCCTTGTTCCTATAATTCTGCTTATGAAATTAGCATATTACAAAGCTTGACACCAGTAATAGTAGTTGCTCTACCAATACTGATAGAGAATTCTTAGCGGCAAAGAGTATACTGGAAACTCAGCTTTCATGAATTATTAATTTTGAAATGGTAGATAAGGCTGCTAGCTTATCAATATATCTATAGAAAAGTAGTTCAGATTTGATAACGATTTCTCATTTGATTCAGCTTTTCGAAAAAAAAAAAATGAAAAACATGCAAAAGTATGTATGGATGACAATTCAAACTGATTGAGAACGTAGTAACTAAATTGGCTTGAAAATGTGTTATTGATACGGAATACAAGCAGCTCAAAGAGACAGGAAAGGTCAAAGGTTCCATAATGAAACCGGAAAGAACAAAGGAATATTTCATGTTAAAAAGAATTCATAAATGAATCCTACGTTGTGTGTTTAGATTCTATTTCAAATATCACTAAAAGTCTTGGAGCAAAAATATACAATATAACTTCGCTTTTGTATCTGGTTTGCAAGATTCTTTATGTGAATTCGTGTGTTGAAGCATGTTTTATTGTGTCTGGAGAGAGTCATACTGCCTTAATATCTAATACACCGGTTCATTTTCTACTCATTTATTATTCAAATTTTTTCTTTTACAAAATTTTCGTTCCTTTTGCAACCTTGTCAATGGATGTTGACTCTGTCCGCTGACGTACACACATGCGCACAAGCAAACAAAAGGAATGCAGTTCCGGTAACGGACAGAGTTAATATCCATTCACAAGGTTGCAAAAGTTACGAAAATTTTGGAAAAGAAAAAATATGAGTGGAAATACAACCACTGAGTGTATTGGATATTAAAGCAGTATGATTCTCCCTATATACAGGAGTGGCTGTGGTAAGTAGCTCGCTTACCTATCAAATGGTTCCAGGTTCAGTCCCACTGCGTGGCACCATGGGCAAGTATCTTCTACTATAGCCTCGGGCCAACCAAGGCTTTGTGAGTGGATTTGGTAGACAGAAACTGAAAGAAACCCGTCGTATATATATATATGTATATATATGTATGTGTGTGTGTATGTTTGTGTGTCTGTTTGTCCTCCCAGCATCGCTTGACAACCGATGCTGGTGTGTTTACGTCCCCGTAACTTAGCGGTTCGGCAATAGAGAGCAATAGAATAAGTACTAGGCTTACAAAGAATAAGTCCTGGGGTCGATTTGCTCGACTAAAGGCAGTGCTCCAGCATGGCTGCAGTCAAATAACTGAAACAAGTAAAAGAATAAAAGTGTATACAATATAACTTTCATATTTAATGCTTTAGATTTAAAGCATTTTAGTAACGATTCAAAATTTTTAACCACCATATATTCTGGTACCATTCACAGTCGAAATGAAATCATGCGAGAGTTATTTCATTTTTAAAAATACATACAAATGAACACCAATAACATGGCAAATTCAAAAATGTCCAGAAACACATAAGAAATTTAAATTCCTTATTGCCAATGACAAATTCTATTAGTGTATCATATTTAAAAAAAATCTTAACAATAGCTATGGTAGTTGCTGAATGTCTCGTCGGTTGGCTTGAGCACATGAGACCATACCTTCGTTCCGAAAAAAGCGACGTTAGAATGTTATATTGTGTGCACGACATTGAAAGATAAACTGCTAATGTGGTGAATTTAAGTGGTAGATAACTTAGCGAGAATAATGCAAGATGAAAATGGTAGTTCCATATTGCATCTTTGAAAAGTGTAAAATATTTAATTACATAGCACATTTTTAAATATAATAAACATTCTGGGGTTACTGTAAAATTTCTTTTTCTTGGGCTTTGATTTTAAGTACGGAATTTTAAAAAATTGAATAAATCTGAAATTATCTATTACTTGTCTGGGGACTGTTTTTGTGCTAGATCACCCAACTTTAGAACCTAGGTACACCTGTGCATCCAGTCTCGGTGAGCATCTTCCACAAGCGAGAAACGTTTTTTTTCTTCTTTTTTTTCGTTTGTTATACCTGTATGAATGTAAATGATAGTTCACTGTAAAACAAGACACCGATAAGAGAAGAGTGTAGATTGTTCAGTAAGTCGATAAGTCTTAATGAAAGGATATAAAAGCGATTAAATTAAGAGATAACGAAAATTGAGATAGAATCGTGGTCACTGTTTTAAGTATAAGAAAAAATTCTAACAATGCTGATACTTTAAGAAGTTTAAGATTACGTATTAACACTTTTGGAGAGTTTTGAAATTTAATACACCCCAGTTTCTGTTTTACCAAAGTAATTTTATATACCTCTGTTTTGTTTTATATACTTTTTGCATATTAGGAGTAGTTTACAAAAATTAAGTTGCCAAAGATTCAACTTAGAGCGCAACAACATACATGGAAATATGAGCGCGCCTACATTTGTATGTGTTTGTGTTAAAGGAAGGTATGTACTAGTGGTTTTCAACAGGGGTCCATATGGTCCTTAGGGATTCATATAGCCCTTGGGGATCCATATGACCCTTGGGGATTCATATGGCCCTTGGGGGGGGGGGGTCCTTATAAAATGTTATTGCTAAATTTTGTGCGCAATAAATTGCTTTATGTCTATACAATGCACAAAATATTAAAATTTTTAAATATAATTACTCTTTTACTCTTTTACTTGTTTCAGTCATTTGACTGTGGCCATGCTGGAGCACCACCTTTAGTCGAGTAAATCGATCCCAGGACTTATTCTTTGTAAGCCTAGTACTTATTCTATCGGTCTCTTTTTGCCGAGCCGCTAAGATACGGGGACGTAAACACACCAGAATCGGTTGTCAAGCGATGGTGGGGGACAAACACAGACACACAAACACACAAACATATATATATATACATATATACGACGGGCTTCTTTCAGTTTCCGTCTACGAAATCCACTCACAAGGTTTTGGTCGGCCCGAGCCTATAGTAGAAGACACTTGCCTAAGGTGCCACGCAGTGGGACTGAACCCAGAACCATGTGGTTGGTAAGCAAGCTACTTACCACACAGCCACTCTTGCGCCTAATTCCTAATAATATTTAATTATAAAAATACAGTAAAATGTTGTTTTTTTTTATATACACCAAATGACTATGGAGGTCCGGTGGAGTAAAGTAGGAATTAAAGGAATCCATAGGCAAAAAATGGTTGACAAGCATTGTACTAGAATAAAGAGGTGGGGTTTAATTATTAAGCATCCTGGTTAATGATGTTTTATTTTTGATACCAGAATTATCGCACTAAGTTTCTCTAAATGTTCTATGCATTAATGTTAAAACTAAATTAACTATTGTTTTTCATACAGATAAAGTCTTTGAGCATTTCCCTTTATTCGTTAATTCATTCTCTTTTATTATGTACAACATATACAGTTGTTGGCACTCTGTTGTTTACGACGTCGAGGGTTCCAGTTGATCCAATCAACGGAACAGCCTGCTCGTGAAATTAACGTGCAAGTGGCTGAGCACTCCACAGACACGTGTACCCTTAACGTAGTTCTCGGGGATATTCAGCGTGACACAGTGTGACAAGGCTGAACCTTTGAATTGCAGACACAACAGAAACAGGAAGTAAGAGTGAGAGAAAGTTGTGGTGAAAGAGTACAGCAGTGTTCGCCATCATCCCCTGCCGGAGCCTCGTGGAGCTTTAGGTGTTTTCGCTCAATAAACACTCACAGCGCCCGGTCTGGTAATCGAAACCGCGATCGTATGACCGCGAGTCCGCTGCCCTAACCACTGAGCCATTGCACCTCCACTGAAACGTATATATTTAGTTAATAAGTCATTACTACTGTGGTAAGTACAGCGAAATCTATGACTAGATAACGAGGTCCGATAATAAAGACATATGCCTGGGGTTGTTCATTAAGTTGTACATCGAATCCAATATTCAACTCGTACTTATCAATACCGAAAGAATGAAAGGCAAAGCCGACCTCGGTGGTAATTGAACTTAGAACGTAAAGTCGGACGAAATGCTGCTGAGCATTTTGCTCGGTGTTCTAACAATTCTGCCATCTCGCCGCCTTCTTATTACTCATTACTCTTTTACTCTTTTACTTGTTTCAGTCATTTGACTGCGGCCATGCTGGAGTACCGCCTTTAGTCGAGCAAATCGACCCCAGGACTTATTCTGTGTAAGCCTGCTATTAATTATATCGGTCACTTTTGCCGAACCGCTAAGTTACCGGGATTTAAACACACCAGCATCGGTTGTCAAGCGAGGTTGGGGGGGGGACAAACACAGATACACAGACATATATACATACATACATACATACATATATATATATATATATATACACATATATATATATATATACGACGGGCTTCTTTCAGTTTTCGTCTACCAAATCCACTCACAAGGCTTTAGTCGGCCCGAGGCTATAGTAGGGACTGAACCCAGAACCATGTGGTTCGTAAACAAGCTACTTACCACACAGCCACTCCTCTTCCTAGTATAAATATTGAATTCACATTTTGGTACAAGGCCAGCAGTTCCCTCCCCTTAAACAGTTGGCCTTGTCACCTCGACCTCAGTGTTCAACTGGTACTTATTTTATCGACCCGGTAAGGATAAAAGGCAAAGTCGAACCCGACGGAATTTGAGCTTAGAACACGAAGACAGACGGGATGACACCAAACATTTTGCCCTGCATGCTAACGAATCGGCCAGCTCACCACCTCTTTGTTAGTATGAATATTCAAAAACACAGTTGTGAGATTATGTACTATTTACTCCAGTTTAAGGTAACGAGCTGGCAGAACCGTTAGCACGGCGCACGAAATGTTTAGTGGCATTTCTTCCGGCTTTTCGTTCTGAGTTCAAATTCCGCCGAGGCCGGCTACCCGCTTTCATCTCCTTCGAAGGCAATAAGATAAGTACCGGCTGAGCTCTAGGGTCGATGTAATCGACTAGTCCCCTCCTCCAAAATTTCAAGACTTGTGTCTTTAGCGGAAAGATTATTTGCTCCAGTTGTATTTACAGGAGCAAATAATACTTAAAGGGACTATAACACTTACATTCATAAATTGTTTGAATTCTTTTATCTTTTACTTGTATCAATCATTGGACTGTGGCCATGCTGGGGCTCTGCCTTAGAAGGTATAGTCAAACAAACTGATCCCAGTATTTATGTTTTTTAAATCTGGTATTTTTTCTGACAATCTCTTTTGCTAGACTGCTAAGTTTTGAGGACGTAGACAAATCAACATCGATTGTTAAACTATGAGGTACAAACACGATCTTAAAGACACATGTGGCACATACATACATACATACATACATACGTACATACGTATATATGTGTGTGTGTGTGTGTGTGTATACGCACACACATTGTATGTTAACAAATAACAATGTGTTTGGATCTAGAGACTATAGAGTGCAGTACAACAGGTGCAGTGAGTGTAGCCATGCATGGCCTTGATGCCTCGTTGTGCATTCAGTCAGCCATTTGTCACTGTATGCACAACTGGAGTACAATCCGTGTTTACTTTAGTAAGTACGTATTTGTCCTTAAATACTGTTTGTACACAATAGCACTACCATCGACCTGACCGTGGTGCTTTACTATTTAAGTACCAGCTTCTGAATCTAGGAAATTTATATATATATATATATATATATATATATATATATATATAGCGGGCTTCCACACAGTTTCCATCAACCAAATTTACTCACAGGGCACAGGTCGGCCCGGAGCTATAATATAAGACTCTTGTGCAAGGTACCGCGCAGTGGGATGGAACCCGAAGCCACATGGCTGCAAAGTGAACTTATTTTGTTTGTAAAATGATAATATATTCTGCAAGATCAAATATGGTGTGAAACCAAACCTATTTGGTTTTTGTCTTGCATTTGACGTGTTATTTACGTCCTCTCATTCTTAATTAAATAACACAATTGTTTAAACACTCGGACCGACGACTTACGAAAGACTTAGTTATATGTTTTGATGAGCACACAAAAAGGAAACAGTCAACCTTTTCGGCGTTTTAAAGCAACTTTTATCATCTGATTCAACCGTCATATGCTTTCATGACAGCTGCCAACATTAACTAGTGCTTCCTGAGTATGAGACGCTTTGGTACAGCCGTTCTGGGTCTACTCTTAAATTTCCATCCGGTTGGCTCGATTTCAAGAATTCGTCTTGCGATTCTTTCTTGCGACATTCTAATCACATGTCCGTAGTACCGGAGTTGTGACCTCTCAATGCGAAGCAGTAGCAGTTCGAGCTGGAAAGACTCGCTGATCTTTGAATTATAGACCTTGTCGAATAATGTTACTTACTCCAGAGATCTTTACGCCGCTTGCATTCGCATCTATATTATTCAATTTAAATTCCTGTGTTGTCTTCCTACTCTTTCTTGACCAGAATTAGACTGCTTCTTTTACTTGCTTCAGTACTTATGTTTTAAAATCTGATATTTATTCAATCGATTACACCTTTAGAGATGTTTCTCGTCCTCAGAGTATAATTTAAATTATGTTTTCTTAGATTTTTTTGCATCATTTACATTAGTGCCCACTTTGCTAAGCATACCTCAGTATTTTCTCCTCAATAATTCCTTTCTGTGAAGTATAGTGTTACAATAGCTTCTTCCATATATCCTTTAGTTGCTCGTCTCATGTTAATAAATGCTAAATGTGTCGAGATATAAATGAGGCGGTCTATATTTCAACGCTCAGTATCAAGTGATGTTGTTAAGGGCGACAGCAGTCTTTTAACATGATTTAACCCATATAATGATGTTTTCTTGGAAACAGTGAGTAACTATAGCTTGTGCTTCTTGGGATGGTCTTCCAGGGTGCTCAAGAGATAAGTGACATCATCAACGACGTCAAGGATTTATTGATTCAACTTAACTGATACAACTAGTAAAAAGATACTTCTCTTTTATTTTTTATTTCCTTTTTCCATTTGGAAGTGGTGGAGTAGCTAGAGCTTATGTTATTTGGAGCGGAGTCTGCCTTTCAGCAAGGAAAAAAAAAGAGGCAACATAATACCCGTCAAAGTGTCGCATCCGCAACAGCTGTTGGTTCGAAGCAGACCACTCCCTCTACCATTTAGATTACGTTATACTTAGAAGGAACATGTCTTTCAGAAGACGTGTGCGTGAGTGGGAGTGCGCGAGCACGTTGGGGTATTCCATATCATATAGATATATGTGTGTATGTATATATGTATATATATACATGATTATATGTATTTATTTTCTCTTAGTTAACAATTAACTCCGACAAAATAAATTGGTTAATAGATACCAGGGTAGCAAAGATCACAGAATGACTGTGATGTAACTCCTGTTTATGAGGTAGAAACTCCGTTAGTTTGGGGTATTTGAGTAAATATAAAATTTAATAAATGGAGTAATACGCACATGTTAAATGAATTCTTTTATTTCCGACATATGTTTCGAAGATTACAAATCGAGTTTTAAATCATTTTATTGACTTCCCATTCTAAATTCTAATTTTCTTCTTTTCCTTCTTTTCTTCCCTCCTTGTCCAACGTGCTATCTCGTAGCGTTGGAACTCCCAACGGTTTTTTTCAAATAAGATATGTAGCAATCTTCTATACCCACAGTTATCACATTCGGTTAAAATGTCTTACGGTTACGTTGGATCTTATGTATTTCCCCGAAGAGAAGATTACATCTTTATCAACATCACTTATTCCTTTGGAAGGACACATTTGTAATCTTCGAAACATATGTCGGAAATAAAAGAATTCATTTAACATATGCGTATTACTCCATTTATTAAATTTTATATGTATATATACATATATATATATATATATATATATATATATATATATATATATGTATATATCATCATCATCATCATCATCATCATCATATATATATATATATATATATATATATATATATATATATATATATATATATATATATATACATACATATATGTGTATATATGTATATATATATATATATATATATATATATATATATATATATATACATACATATATGTGTATATATGTATATATATATATATATATATATATATATATACATACATATATGTGTATATATGTATATATATATATATGTACATATATCTGTATATATATATAAATATATATATATATGTATATATGTATATATATGTAAGTATGTATGCATAGATATATATATATATATATATATATATATATATGTATATGTATACTGGGTTTCCGAAAAATGTATAGACACATTAAATAATTGTAAAGTAGGTGTATATTGTTACATTAGCTTTCATTTTCAAAATTTAATAGAATCTGCAGATATTATTTTATAGTGTTGTCAATGTCTGTTTTCAAACTGACGTCTGTTCTAGTCCAGGCACTGCTGACAACACAAAGCAATGGATTAGCAAACATCACGAAACAATTCGTTTGGTACTTGTGTGCGTTCTTGTTCAACGACTGCTCTCGAATCAGCGACTGTTGCAAGTTTCATTGCGTAGACTTTGTCTTTGGGTATGCCATAAAAAGATAGTCTAGCTGTGTGAGGTTTGGTGAACACGGAGGATACTCTTCGTCCAATTCACCCGTTTGAAAAGATCTCATCAAGGAAGGAACTAACATCGCGATAGTAGTGTTAGGTGCCCCATCTTGCTGAAAATTTATTTTTGGGACACACTGTATATATGTATGCTGATATATATATATATATATATATATATATATATATATATATATATATATATATATATATATATATATATATATATATATATATGCATGCATATATATGTATGTATCTGTATATATGTATATAAATATATGTGTGTGTATTACATATATATATAATGAAATTAAGACGAAGTATCCGGTAGGGAACGTTGAGAAGCCAGAGAGGATTATGAATGTAGGCTGGAACCCTCTAGAGATGGTTGAAGACTTCCTGCATCTGGTAGCAAGGTGATATAGCTGAGAGGAAGAGTAAAACCTGCGTGGCATGACACAGCTTGAGATCTTTATGGAAGTCAGGCCTCCGTAAAGACCTGACGATCTGTCTCTCCGTTGCTGCAGTGGAGTTTGTGCTGTTGTACGGGTCTGAGACTTGGACACTGACCAAGAAACTTACTCAGGTGGTGGATGGGTGCTACATGAGAATGCTGAGGATGGCTCTGAACATTAATCAGTATATACTGAGGATGAAGTACTCAGAGCTGTACGAGAGCCTCCCAATAGTTAACTCGAAAATGACACAGAGGAGACTGAGATTAGCTGGACGTCCTTTCTGTCATTCATGGTTGACACTGTACTCAGTGCTCATGTGGGAGCCCTTACACGGAGGATGACATATGCTGATGCCCTAAAGACAGACACTGATCTCTGGGAGACACAATACATGGCAGCGATGATGAGAGACAAAGACAGCTGGAGAGAGCTCATCCATGGATCTTGAGAATTTTACCCACCATATATATATATATATATATATATATATATATATATAGATACAGGATAACTCTAAAAATGTACACACACTTTAAATAATTGTAAAGTAGGTATTTATTAAAATACATTTCATTTTGAAAATTTAATAGGACCTACAGACATTATTTATTGTTTTGTCAATGCCTGTTTTCAAACTGACGTCCGTTCTGACAATGTAAAGCATGGTAATCGAAAATATCAGCGACTGTTGCAGGTTTCATACCGTAGAGTTTGTCTTTTAGGTATGCTCATAAAAAATAGTCTAGTGGTGTCAGGTCTGGTGATTGTATTCAACGAAACCCCGTCGTCCAATCCACCTGTTTGGCAAGATCTCATCAAGGATGGATCTAACATCTCTATGGTAGTGTGGGGGTACTCCGTCTTGCTGAAAAGAAAACTCCTTGTCTTCAAAGTCTTCTCTAATGCTTGGCATGGCAGACTGTTGTAGCAATTTCAAGAAAACGGATTCAAGTAGAGTCAAAGAAGAATGCTTCAATCAATCCTCTTGATGATAAACCATACCACACTGTAACTCTTGGTCGATCAACATAGTTTCCCGGCGTAACAAGCGGATTCTCAGGTCCTCCTCAGGTGCAATTGTGGCGGTTAGCTGAAACATTTAATTTAAATGTGGCCTCATTATTGCATACAATCTTTGTTGGAAAGTTTGCAAATTAGTTTCAACAATTTTCTGTTTAACAATGGTACAAACATATATGAAACAATGGGAACTAAAGAATTTTAAATTGCGAAGAAGAAAACACGTTTAAATGATTAAATGTTCACAAAATTTAATGACAGGGGTAGATAATATCAAAAATGATCGACGAAAAATATAGAGAATGTGGATTATTAAAAGTTCGATGATACTGAGTTAAGAGAGAAAAATAAGAAAAAAAGAGTAAAGAAAAGGTTTTTTTTAGTTTTAGTTTCTGTCATTTTGCGTTGATTCTATTTTCCGTCGCGTGCAGAACTTTTCGCTTTTAACGGAATGTTTTGGAATCAGTGTAGTTATGTTTTTCTCCAAACGGATCTAAATTTTGATTCATTATAATTCTAATGAAGTATTATTCTTTCTGGTAGTCAAGTTTGGCGTTCTGTCTGGTTCACTTCCATGTAGGGGATGGCCATCAACTGTTCCTGTTGCTTGATTCTCTTAAAAGGTATGTTTTTTCCCCTGAAGGTCCGGTTCTGATCGGAGGTAAAATTTCAGTGGTTTAGAGATAGGTGACGTCAGCAACTGCTGTTTGAGATACGTTTATATTATTGTATAAACAAAAGATTGTTGAAACTAGCTTCAACAATTTGTTGAAACTTGTTTGAAACTAGTTTGGTATGTATGTGTGTAAATAAGAATTGTTGAAATTGTCTTGATATGTATGTAAATGAATATTTATTTTCTTTGTTATTGGACTTAAGATAAAATAAGAGCAGTAATAAACGAATATATAGTGCGTGTGTTTATTTGGCAAAAAAAAAAAGACCATCCCGAAATATAACAATATGTATGTGGGTGTGTGGTAAGTAACTTGCTTACCAACCACATGGTTCCAGGTTCAGTCCCACTTCGAGGATCTTTGGCCAATGCCTTGTGAATGGATTTGGTTGACGGAAACTGAAAGAAGTCCGTCGGATGTATATATATATATATATAATGCCATCAAGACGGTAATGTCTTGATGGCATTTTTACCTGCTGCTGATCACATCTGTGACATTTTCTATGTGATACAAGCGGCCTTTACAGTCGCATGTTGAATGTTTTTTTTCGTCGTGAGGTTTCTCTCTGTTTGTATACCTTTATTCTGATAAAAGATGTCAAAGACTATTTTATAAATGTTTACATATTACATCCGGATTTCTGAGGTTTGAGAGAAAAATTAATGAAGACTGTCCATTAACGTTATGAAAGATATTATTCTATTAGAACCACACCCAATACTGCTATTACGCATACACACAGACGTGTGTGTGTGTGTGTGTGTGTGTGTGTGTGTGTGAGAGAGAGAGAGAGAGAGAGTGTGTGTGTGTGTGTATGTGTGTGTGTGTGTATGTGTGTATATGCATGCATGTATGTGTGTGTACACTATGTGTATGTGAGTGTGTGAGTGTACGTGTGCGTGTGTAATAGATGTTTTGGGTGTTGTTCCAATACAGTTATTGATTAATGGGAATATCTAATTAATTATTCTCTTAAACCTTGCTGAGATAATATAAAGGTCGGAGAAATTATTTCTTGCATGGGTATAACACCCGATATTTTTTCAGGTTCACACGCTTCTGTATTTGTGTGTGTGTGTGTGCGTGTGCGCGCGCACCAGACCTGTATGGGAAGGTATATACACATACACATAGATAAACCTACACATACATACTTGCTCACATATATGTGTACATATCTGTATGCATGTATACATGAGTGTGTATGTGTGTGTGCGTGTGTGTGTGTGTGGTATTTGTCTGTGTGTGTGGTGTTTGTCTGTGTGTGTGGTGTTTGTCTGTGTGTGTGTAAGGTGATGTTTCTATAAAGGAATGTGATTTGACTTGTCGCGTGAGCTATTATTGCTTCTGCGGTCACCGCATTATTCCATATATGGTATGAAAAAATTTTGAGAAATATTTAAAAGAAAATAATCTTTCACTAAAAACAAGACTTCCGCATACTTCGACATGATTAAGTTGTTCATTGTACGATCTTTAACTGAAGACTTTCAAGGCCGATCAAGATACTCTTATGGAATGTGACCAAATGAGGTTTATTTTTCAACATAACCCACACCGTGGTTCATAGAATTCTTCCGTCGTTGTTGCAGTGCTTCGATCCCATTGGTAAAGAAACGTCCATCCTTGCGTACGAACCGCAAGGGGGACTATGTTGAAAAATGAACTTCATTTGGTTACATCTCATGACGTCATCATCACTGCGATACTGGTTCCATCCAAGTGCGTTTTCATGTTAAGGAACAAATGACAGTCATATGAGGTGAAATTAGGAGACATAGATGGGTGATCAACCAGTTCAAAGCCACAGTCACGCAAAGTAGACATTGAAAACCAAGGACTTGTGTGGTGGGGCATTGTCCAAGTGAAACGACCCTTTATGTCAGTTTTCACGGGAGTTTGGTCTTGATGAGCTTTCGTAACTGCCTCAGCAAATTAGCATAGTACTCTCCATTGATGATGTGGCCGTTTTGAAGATAGTCAGTGAACACAAAGCTTTTTGTATCCCCCAAAACTGAGGCAATCAACTTCCCTGCTGGCGAAACTACCTTAGCCTTCTTTGGAGCAGGTGAGGTGGAGTGTTCTCACTGCATGGATTGTCTATTTGTTACTGGATCAAAGTGATGAGCTGAACACTCATACTGGGTCAGGAGACATTCAAGGAAACCAGCTAGATCTGACTAAACCAATGTCAGATTCCTTCCGTGATTTGTTCAGATTAGCGCACTTTTGATTAGGTGCCAGAAGACGTGACACCCACCGAGCAGAAACGTTCGTCTTGCCAAGTTCATAACGTAGAATATTCTTAACTCTCTCACGGAATATACACGTAGCATTGGCTATTTGATTTATAGTCAATCACCTGTCATCTCTCACCATGTGGTGACCACGATCAATGTTTTCCTCGGTAGTGGCAGTTGCAGGACGTCCAGATATTGGGTCATCTTCAAGACTCTCCGTTCCTTTCTAAAATCAGCTGTCCACTTTTGCACTGTTGATAAAGCTGGATCTTTTTATTATTTAGCGCTTGATACTCTCATGCGATGTTTTTCTTTTAATTTCCAAATGTGGTCAATTAATTTTGAAGTTTTCTGTTTATCTTATATGCTAAAAGTAGCGTTTATATGTCACTCGTTGGTTTGGTTTTTATGAAGGTGACCTCTGCTTCATAACAAAAAAACACATTTTGTATCGCAGGATTTGACCGTTGCGTATGTGTTTGGGCTCCTACTCCGGTTTTCATGATGTGTGCCTGTGAGTATGATATTTTTTTAATGTTCGTAATGTAGATATAATTAGTTTTAAAGTTGCAACTGTTAAAAGGCTTATACCTGTGGTCAGGAGGGAAGTGTTTGTCTGTTAGAGTTATGACGTCGCTTGCTAATATTTAATTTTACATAGTGTGAAAAGGATTGTGTGAACCACACAATATAGAGAAACTTCATTTATATTTGAAATGTCTTTATTGAGATGAGATTGAAGTGTGTAGGTAATTTTCGTTTTGAATTCGCTTGCTAACAAAGCTTTATTGTATTGAGTTGTCCGGAAAGTTCATGCCGATTTTTAGTCGTTCATGTTCCAACACGTTAAAACACGTTAAATTTATGGCACATATAATATGCTTATATTTCTGGTTAGCATACACTTCAAACTATCTCTTGAGAAAGAAAATTTAAAATTACTTAATGCGTGTCAATTTTGCATCCCTAAGAAAATGAAAGTTTATCAGGTGCGTTTTAGACACTTGATGCTTTTCTATTACCGTAAAGGCAAAAATGCTTCGCAAGCAACAAAAAAGATACGTGCTGTGTACGGTGAAGGTGCTTTAGCTGACAGGACTGTACGGGCGTGGTGCGCTAAGTTTAGAGCTGGTGATTGTAGCTTTAATAAATCTCTGAGCGAGGTATAAACAGTAGCTGCACGCCATCGTGAAGTATATTTGCCACCTAAATATGGCTAACCCTTAAGGGTTGATGCTACTGTAGCTTGTTGCCCCAGGAAGACATCTCCTCCAGCTGGCTATTGACACACTTTCTGTGCCCTATCAGTATTTGCAAAGGGAAGTCATCTTTCCCATCTCCAGCCTCCAGCTTTATTGGTGAAGAAAGCTCAGGCAGACCCTCTCCCACTTTAGATGACGACCAAATCAAGACATTAAACAAATACCCTGACCCGAAAGTTTTTTTGAACAGGTTGGTAAGTTGGTTCTCATCGAACCCCAGAACCCCTCCTAGGGCGTCATCGTTTTTATACACCACCATCCCTCTATACAAAACCGAGGTGATATTCCCACTGCCAGCCTTGCATGTCTTGTGGATCAGCACGAGTGCCTGTTGACACTCCTTTTGCCATTCATTCAGATTATGTCTTTTAATGAAACCGGGTTTCAATCGCCCCAAAGAGGCTGGTTGCGGAAAGAATTCCTCTGCCAGCGGGTTCCACACCTTATCACCCTCCAGGTAGTGCCAGAGATGCCATAGATTCAACGCATGTCTGCGCATCATCAACCAGGGCATCCCTAACCCACCCTTTAGCTGTTCCTGGCAGCAAACAGAGCACCTCACAAGTGGCTTTCCTCCCTTCCACAATACGCGGAAGAGGAGTCACTCCAGCTTGTTCAGCCACGAGTCGGGGCAAGGGACAACGGTCAGGCGGTAGGTGATGACAGATGCAATAAACACCTGTACCACCTCCGCCCTTCCTTTCAGGGACAGAGACCTTCCGGACCGGGTCCGGACTAGGGCCTCCGCCCTGTCTGCCACCTCACTCCAATTCTTCTACGTTTGGGAGTCTGTTATTGCGAATTTGTTATATTCTTCTCTGTCTGGGAGTCTGTTATTGCGAATTCATGTTATGTTTGAATTGAAAATTTTATTGGAATTTGAACTGTTTTCCTGTGGAAAACTGTAATTTTTGCCCTACGGGGTAGAAAATTTCTGTAAATTTATTGAACTGTGATTTTGTGAAGACAATTTCTGGAAATTTTCATATCATTTGTGACCAACGAATTTATGGACACTCAACCAGCCGTCAGCTATGCTATAGCAGCAGGAAGGGTGTAAATAGCGACGTTGTGCAGGTCAACGAAGTAAAATTCGACGAACGAAGACTAAAAAAGCTATCTGGCTAATTGCTAAAAAAGGAAGCACCATGAGACTGACCCCTCCAAAAGAAATATTGGAGGAAACAGCGAAAAGAACGGTTGTCTTTAGAACACTGTCTAACATCCACAAAAAGGTGGACATAGCAACTATTGAAGCAATGGAGGAGTGCGTCAATGAGATGAAGCACCTTACGACGTATTACACCAGAGGCAAGAGGTACGGCACAGTGGAGGTACGGTTTGCGACTGAACAAGATGAAATAAAGTGCTCTACTGTGCCATTAAGGTCAGATGAGAGGGCACTACTGTCAACCTACTGTGACAAACGTGCGACCAGATTTAGGATTGGCAGAGTGCCCCCAGAAATTGATGAAACGTGGCTGGTGGCGGCCATCTTCTTCAACGCGGAGGAGGAAACCAATGTTCTGAAGGTCACGAGGACAACAGAGATGAACTGGTTTGGATACGGCCTTGAGGTGACGGTCCAAATCAGTGTCCCGGATCTGCATAAAATTCTGGATGAGATTGTGTAGCCAGAAGAGGTCAAACTAAGAGTGGTAGTGGAGGGAAGTCCTCCCATCTGCTACCACTGTGGAATACGGGGTCACATGCAGGCGAGGTGTCCCCAGAAACAAGAAGTGGAACAAGAGGTAGAACAGGAGGAGGAGGAGGAGGAGGTAGAGCAAGGTGTGCTGGCGCAAGGCCAGGTAAAGGAAGTAATGAAAACAGTAGAAGGGAAATACCCAGTCGGAAAGAGAAAGAAATAAAAGGAGGAAAATGCATTCTCACCTCCAAAAACCCCTCAAAAAAAAAAAAAAAAAGAGAAAAGGCAATTTGGAGATGTAGATAGAAGGTGCAGAAGAAGCAAAAAAGAAAATTGCAAAAGAGAGAACAAAAGAAACAGAAAGTATGCAGAAAGGGAAGGAAGCAACAACGAAGAGTGGGAGTAAGATGGACACTCAAGTACCAGGAACATTGGGAGAGAGTGGAGATGGAAAGCGGGAAGAGGTGCCGAAAAGAAGAAATGTGAGGAAGATGGTGGAATACAAGAAGAGAATAGAGATAGAGAAGAGGATTACGAAGATGAAAAATGTTATTAGAGTTAAGATATCGGGAAGTGAATATAGAGAACGACAAGGCGGTTTTACTGGAGAGAGAGAGAGAGAGAGAGAGAGAGAGAGAGAGAGAGAGGAGAGAGAGAGAGAGAGAGAGAGAGAGAGAGAGAGAGAGAGAGAGAGAGAGAGAACGGATAACCTGAAGGAATTGTTCGGTGAACGGATTGAATCATCGGAGTTGTGGATTTGATGTGACAAACTGGCCACCGGTAGCGACATTGGAAGACATTGCGCAATACATTGTCGATTGAATAAAAAGTAAGTAAAATTTGCAAAATTAAAATATATTTATGAAAAAAGAAGAACAATAAACAGTTCACGAACATGTATTGCATAAACAGTTAAATGACACTGCTTGCGTGTGAGGCGCAAGTAAGACATTTCATTTTTCATTATATCACTATATTCATATTAATTCGATTTATGTTCTATGTACCCTACTATATTGTTTTTGTCTGTCTTTATTCGTCCCTTCTTTGTAAGAGCTATATGCTCATAATAAAGAATAAAGCTTGGAAGCCATGCTACTCCAGGCTGATGATGAGCAACAACTCTGAAACTAGTCTCTGGATGCTGGCTTTGATGGTTGGAAGTGCTTGTCTCCACTTTGGAAACATAAGGACACAGGAAATGTGTCAAGTCCAACAAGAAACGGTGTTTCCTAGGGTTAAATAACAGTAACATTCTTCCTTTTCATGGGACTGTCACATTAAGTTGACAACATACTATCACAGGAAAGATGTTGTTCTCCAACAGAATAATGCCAGACCTCACGTTTCTTTGGTGACTGGTCGAAAATTATTGCATTTTCAAAGATATGAACGAAATATTAATTTTCATACGATACAAAAATATGTACACCCTAAGTGATTACTTGCTATATTCAATATTTGATGCGACCTCCTCTGCTTTCATTGACTGCATTAAGTATTCTGGGCATAGAGTCGACAAAATTTCCGCATATAACCGATGAAATCGACCTCCATTCATCCTGAATGATGTCTTTCAACTGTGTTACATTGCGGGGTTTTCATAACACCTCACACATATATCGACCTCAATGCTCAATTGGTGCTTATTATATCGTCACCGAATGGTTGAAAGGTAAAATCAACCTTGGCAGAATCTGATCTCAGATCGTAAAGACGTACGAAATACCGCCAAGCAGTTCGCCCGGCGTGCTAACGATTCTGCCAGCTCGCCGCCTTAATAATTTCAATAATATTAACCATTAACCTCTTAACATATCCCTTATACTATCGTTTAGAGATATCTATTAAATAAATATTTGAACGAAAATATACGTTACCATTCATAATACAAAGATGATTGAAGTAGAGAAGTAGAGAAAAGGGGCTCAAAGTAGTGATGAATTATGACAATACGATGGGAGACGTAGAGTCGACCAACACTTGGCTGATTATCCAATTCCAAGGAAGAGAAGAATAAGGTATTATTAAAAAATGTTTTTCACATCATTGATATAGCCTTATATAACCCTTATAATCTGTACAAGATGTCCGGAGGGAGCAAAAAACCTTAGCACTTTAGGGTTCAAGCGATTGAGAAGATCCTGCAAGAGAAGCAACCCAGCGTAACATCTCGCAAGCCAGGACGCTCTAGAATGAAACCCTCCTTGGCTCGTCTCACAGAAAACATTTCCCAGATAACATTCCTTCAACTGAAAAGAAGAAGAGTCTGTCATGAGTTTGTGCTGTCTGCAATCGAAAAAGAGATGCAACTGAAAAGAAAATTCAAAGAGAAAGCAGATACTTTTGTCCTGAGTGTGATGTTGGCCTTTGTGTTGCCCCTTGTTTCAAAATATGCCATACATCTCAAGACTTCTCGGAGATGTACTTGCATAGCAAGTGACCTGATCTGAGATCGTGTGCTGGAACGAAAACAATTGCAGCATGGAAGGTGTTTATAAGCCATTTAAGAAACACACGGAAACCGTTTAAATGTTGAAGTGAATCTGACGGATCTTGTATGTTTCTTAAATGGCTTATAAACACCTTCTACGCTGCAATGAAATATATCCATTTAAAATATATCCATTTAAAAAAAAAATGATAAACAAATTGTCTTTCTAATATTATTTTCTTTTTCTTTCAACAATGCTTCGTAAAATGATTTCTCTGTAATTTCAGTTTATTTCACTATTTATTCTAAAAAAAAAAAAAAAAAAAAAATTCGATGTAATTTGGCATAAAATTTTCATGAAAGTTGAGGTGTTAGTAACTTCATAATGAATCATAACTGATCCAAAATAATTTGTGTACTTATTCTTCTTTGTGTACTTATTGTTCCTTACATACAGATTCAAATAAAAAGTTTTAAAAAATTATATTATTTTTGCATTGAAATTGAAAAAAAATGTGTGTGTTAAAAGGTTAACTAACATTGTATTAATTCTCCATCCGATATTAACTCTTCATAATTATTTCTAGTTACTTTTCTAGTTTATTATTTCTAGATACTTTTGCTTTGTAATGCCCTCTGTATTAAACATGTCAACACTAACTTGACTTACTATGGATACACTAAATGGAGGCGAAAATTGGGTTGTGCTTCTTTGACTAATTATAGAACTCATCATCAAAAGCATCATTATTTTAAAAGAAAACTGTCAGCTTTCATTTTTAAAGTAAAATTTCTACTTCAACTGGTTGTTTATCGTCTCATTTTCCAGAAGAGAGCGGAGAACATAATAATGGTGGTGGGGTAAGTCGATTACAGCGACCCCAGTATTCAATCTATAGATCCCCTAAATAATGAAAGCAAAGTCAACCTTAGCAGAATTTGAACTCAGAACGTAAAGACCGACGAACTGCCGCTAAGCATTTTGTTCAGCGTGTAAATGGTTCTGTCAGCTCGCTACCTTAATAATGATAACAATCCTTTCTACTGTAGGCACAAGGCCTGAAATTTGAGGGAAGGGATTAAGTCGATTACATCAACCCCAGTGCGTAACTGGTACTTATTTTATCAACCCCGAAAGGATGAAAGGCAAAGTCAACCTCGGCGGATTTTGAACTCAGAACGTAGCGACGGGCTAAATACTGCTAAGCAATACAAAAACTATAGCAACAGGAGACTCACACCAAACCCCGTAACAGGACATACTGATGCAATACAATATTCCCCAAGAGGAAAAAAGAAATGAAACACACACCAGCACGAAAATGCAGCAGGAGATGCAACAGAAAGTTAGTTGTAATTATCAAATGTCATAAAATAAGAATGGTGATGACGATGGTGATGAAAGTAACCTTACCTCAATTTATGAGAGACCGGAGTTCACATGAAAATGAGGTTAGCCTTTAAGGGAACGCCTCTCGCTCGGCAGTGGTTCGGTAAAGATGCAGTCTGACTGCAGTTGTTATCTTAAGACAACATCAACAGATAATAGAGTAAGGAGGAAATAGACCAGCGAAGAAAACAGGATAGTGGTGCAGTGTTACTTAATAAGTGAACTTAAAAGAAAGGGTTATCAAAAACAGATGTTAACACTTTGGGTAGAGAAGGGTATGTTGAAGGTGACTGAGTAGAGACGAGTAGACCAAGCTAATGCTGTTAGAAGAAGAAAGTGGATGACAGAATTGAATATGGAAGAGAACACAAGAGAACTGGAAAAGAAAAACCAGGCAGTAGGAAAGACAAACAACAACGTAAGAGATACAGTTCAAACCAAAGAAGAACCTATCAAGAATAATAATAGCGCTACCAATGAGGACAACTGGCACCAACGATTTAAGTGAGGAAGATCAGAAGATTTTAGATGAGTTGCAGGAAGTAATGAGTAAAGAAGTAAGAGAAAAATTGCCAACATTGAAAGATATCAACAAAAGGATGGTGCTAGATATGACTAAGAAAGTAGATTCTGTTATCTGGAGAATAGCTACTAAAAATAGAGGAGACACTAATTTATTGATCTATGCAGGAGGGGTAGTAGTAATAAGGAAAGATTAGAAAAGAGCAAAAGTGGAAAAGGAGATTTCAAAATAAATGAAGACCTTAAGACAAGATCTGACTAGAATAGAAGCCTAGAAACTGAACAGGTTAGGAAACACAAGATTTACATCATCCCCTGAGAAAAAATACTTAGTCAAAGAGAAAGGATTTGGGACAGTCATAGAAGCGTTGAAACAGCGTATCATAACCTCCATTTTCTCAGAAAATATTGTGTGTAACCTTCATTGTGGTCAATATTGGGATATGAGGAAGAAACATCCATGGTTATAAAAAAAACAGTTCTCAATACGGCCTCGGTGCTTAAAAAGTTGTTGATTTTAGATACAAAATCAAAGGTATCCCGAATATAGGAACTTGATCGTTTTGCGACGAGGAGTAGAAAGCCATCCAGCTATCCCGAAATTTTGGCCGTGCAACATTCATATCCGCTGCAAATTGGGCGCATTGGAGGAAATCTTTCGAACTTTTTGTGTATTTTAGGGTGACCATAAAATAATCTTAGATTCAGCCTTATTAACGAAATTGTTTTCCTCCATTTCCAGAATTATTTTGTCAAGTTCCTCTCTGTAATTGGGGTTTGGATCGACAGGTAGTTCTTCATACGAAGTTTTGTCATTTAAAACTTCTTCAGAAGCTGAAATATACTCACTTTTGTCCATAATTACGATAGCACCTCCCTTATCCGCCATCTTAATAACAATAGAATCGTCATTAGCTAGACGTCGGAGTGCGTAACGTTGGGAATTTGTGAGGTTATTCCAGGACTTCATTCCACTTGTTTTAAGGCTTTCTCTAATGCCGGCCTGACAAGATTCAAGAAATTCCAGTAGTGCTTGTGCACGTCCATCCCGAACTTTATCTGGATACCAATTGGGATTCTTTTCAATCCAATTATGCCAGATTCGATATATCTATTTAGATATAGTGGACATTCAGATACCGAAAAATGCTGACTGGCCCTCTTCTCTCTTTCACTCTAATCATCATCTGGATGTTTGCTCGCACCAGACTGTGGTCTGTACAGCATTCCGATCCATGAAAGGACTTGACATTACAAATGTATAGCTGTCACGCTTGCGGTTGATGACATAATCCAGCAAGTGCCAAACTTTAGACCTTGGATGCATCCACGTTGTCATGTGATCATCTTTGTGCATAAAATGAGTGCTTGCGATGTAAAGTCCATGTTCATCGCAAAGCTCAAGCAGCATGAGACCATTGCTACTCATTTTCCCTACTGGAAAACGTCCTAGAGAGTTCCATGTTTGCCAGCCAGTTCCAACCCTGGCATTGAAATCCCCCAGTAGAACGACCTTATCAGAATTAGGGATTTTCATAAGTATGGCTCTCAGTTGGGTATAAAAGTACTTGTATCTTCATCACAGCTAGTTAAAGTAAGTGCATAGGCACTTATTAGATTAGCAAACTGCCCACCTTTCAGGTGAAATCGTAGAGTCATTAGTCGTTCATTTATAGGAACAGGAAGCTCCTCCAACTTCTTAAGGATATCAGATCGAACTGCAAGGCCAACATTAGCTTTTCTGCGATCCCCCGTCTGCCTCCATTTCCCAGAAAAGGTGTATCCACCTCCTACTTCCTCAAGCTGACCATCACCTTCAATATGAGTCTCTGAAAGTGCAGCTATATCAATGTTATAACGGTTCAGCTCGCGAGCAACAAGTGCGTCTTTCAGGCCTATAATCGCTCATGTTATCCAACAGAGTGCGCACATTACAACCTGAAATGTTCAAGTTCCATCCAAATTTTGTAAATAAGTCTCTTTGTTTTTCGAGCGCAGGGTGGACATCCGTCAGTCGCGCTAAACTGACCAGATATAGAAAGACGGGCAATTTTTTATTCACCTGTTCTAGAAACTCCCCATCCTCCGGGTGAGCAGTGCCTTCTCCAAATGGAGCTGCTCAGACACATCTCCCCCATCACTCGTTCGCGAGCGCGCATTTTTTTATTTTCATATTCGTTTACAGCAAGTTATTTTACGCCTATTATACTCTTTTACTCTTTTACTTGTTTCAGTCATTTGACTGCGGCCATGCTAGGGCACCGTCTTTAATCGAGCAAATCGACCCCAGGACTTATTCTTTGTAAGTCTAGTACTTATTCTATCGGTCTCTTTTTGCCGAACCACTAAGTTACGGGGACGTAAACAAACCAGCATCGGTTGTCAAGCGAAGTTGGAGGGACAAACACAGACACACATACACACACACACACACACACACACACACACACACACACACACACACACACATATATATATATATATATATATATATATATATATATATATATATATATAGATGGATATATACGACGGGCTTCTTTCAGTTTCCGTCTACCAAATCCACTGACTAGGCTTTGGTCGGCTCGAGGCTATAGTAGAAGACACTTGCCCAAGGTGGCACGCAGTGAGACTGAACCCGGAACTATGTGGTTGGTTAGCAAGTTACTTACCACACAGCCACTCCTGCGCCTAATTATACTAATTTTTATTTTTTATTTTGCTCGGGTCAAACACTAGAGTTTAAAGGTCATTGTTTGACGATCTAAATTTTCCTCCACCCGCTGTTCGCGAGCGCGTATTGTGTTTCATATTCGTTTACTACATGTTTTTGTACACCTATTACACTAAATTTAATTTTTTTTTCTTTTTTTGCTCGGGTCAAACACTAGAGTTTACAGGTCATGGTCTGACGACGTGAATTTTCCGAGTACTCTCTCCCACCTCCGTTCGCGAGCGCACATTGTTTTTTATTTTCGCTTACAGCAAGTTATTTTCCACCTATTACACTAATTTTTAATTTGTTTTTTTTTTTGCTCGGTTGAAACATCAGTGGAATTTGAACTCAGAACGTAAAGACGGACGAAATGCCGCTAAGCCTTTGGTCCACCGTGCAAACAGCTGCCAGCACGCCGCCTTAGTAATAATGGTTTCAAATTTTGCTACAAAGGCAGCAATTTTGGCGGAGCCGACAAATCGATTACATTGACCCCAGTGTTCAACTGGTACTTATTTTATCGATCTCGAAATGATGAAAGGCAGAATTTGAACTCAGAACGTAAAGACGGAAGAAATGCTGCTAACCATTTTGTCCAGCGTGCTGACGATTCTGCCAGCTCACCGCCTTAATAATAATAATAATAATAATAATAATCCTTTTTATTATAGTTTCTTACTCTGAAATTTCGGGGTAGGGGACTAATCGATTGCATCCACACCAGTGTTTAACTGCTACTTAATTTATCGACCCTAAAAGAATGAAAGGTGAAATCGACCTCGGCGGATTTTGAACTCAGAACGTAACGGCAGACAAAATATCGCTAAGCATTTCGCCTGGCGTGCTAACGATTCAGCCAACTCGCAGCCTTAATAATAATAATAATAATAATAATAATAATAATAATAATAATAATAATAATAATAATAATAATAATAATAATAATAATAATAACAATAACAACAACAACAACAACAACGATAATGATAATGATGAAGAAGAAGAAGAAGTTTTCAGATTTTGGCACAAGGCCAGTAAGCTCGGGGATAATACGATTACATGAAATCCAGTGTTCCACTGGTACTTATTTTATCGATTCCGAAAAGATGATAAGCGAAGTCGGCCTTGATGAAATTTGAACTCAGAGCGAAAAAACAGACGAAATGCCGCTAAGCATTTTTCCGTCCATGCTAACGATTCTACCAGTTCGCCGCCTCACAGTGGGGCATATAGTAATAAACACAAGTTGTATATCCTATCTTTTCTTATTTCTTTATTACTCACAAAGGGCTACACACAGAGGGGACAAACAAGGACAGACAAACGAATTAGATCGATTATCTCGACCCCAGTGCGTAACTGGTACTTATTTAATCGACCCCGAAAGGATGAAAGGCAAAGTCGACTTCGGCGGAATTTGAACTCAGAACGTACCGACATGCGAAATACCGCTAAGCATTTCGCCCGGCGCGCTAACATTTCTGCCAGCTCGTCGCCTGTATTTCCTATCTTTTCCATGATATTACTCGATTCGAAATAATATTTACTGTTCAATATGACACCATTTTCATTCTAATACCGCCCACATTCTCGCTAAATTAGAGTGGTTTCAAGTGTTTAAAATTTCCGTCATTTCCAATTATTTTATCATATTAGGGAGGATGGAGTGAATTCTGTTCTTGTTACGCTTCCTACAACGTCGTTGTCTTTTAGAGCAAAGGTTACTTTCGTAAGGACAAAAACATAATTGTCTGGATGTTAGTAAAATATTTGGAATATCTGGAAGTATATAAATCTAGTTAACTTCCTATTTGTGAAATAAAGCCTATTCTAACTGTTTTTCACATACATTTTTTTTATTCCATTCATAATTTTTTTCCCCACGCACTCTTGAATTCTATTCACAATCTTCTTCATTTTATCAAGTATTTATAAAATAATGCAACAGCTGACCTCAAAAGAATTATATAAACTTCCGAGAGAACGTGAAATAATAATTCTAGAATAGCATGTAAATATCAGGTTGAAAAACCGTTTTGGATAGAACTCTTTTCTACTCTAGGCACAAGGCCCGAAATTTTTAGGGAGAGGGCCAGTCGATTACATCAACCCCAGTAGGCAACTGGTACTTAATTTATCGACCCTGAAATGTTGAAAGGCAAAGTCGACCTCGGCGGAATTTGAATTCAGTACGTAAAGACAGACGAAATACCGCTAAGCATTTCGCCCGGCGTGTTAACGTTTCGGCTAGCGAACGTTTCGGCTAGCGAACGTTTCGACCAGCTCACCTCCCTAGTTTTAGATAGAATCATCGACTTTTTCTATCCAAAAGGGTTTTGAATCCGATATTTATACGTGCTTGTTTATAACTTAGTGTGCTTCGAGATCTCCTGTTCCAAAAAAAAAAGAATTAATGCAATAATATCTAAAAATCTAAATGATTCAATCTAAATTATTTAATAGGAATTATTTCAACTAAAGTATTTTAATCTCCAGTAAGATCGGTACCTTTGTATTTTCATGTATTTCGGCAGAAAAAAAGAATTGATGTAATTGTCAAAAGTAAGCCTGGAAGGAATTATCAAAATTAATTTGTTTTGGATGTGGCACTAATGGATCTAATATACTCAGTCTCCCGTAAGGCGACAGAGCTAATAATAATAACTTCTGACACAACTAAAAGGTCACAGTTTTGCTGGGTGGAGGGAAGTGACATAGTCGATTATATCAACTGAAGAAAATGGGGACATCTGTATACTAAAATAGATATTCTTCTTTTGACACGGAGCTCGAATGTGATATATATATTAAATATTATTGAATATGTAATCTAATTTTTCAGAAGCTGCCTGTATTTACTGAGAAACCGAAATGTATTTCCGTTCACAGGACTTTTTTAGTACAAAGTTAAATTTGATCATGGCGAGGAGTATTTCTTCCTTATATAGAACAGAATAATTTCTCACAAAATTGTAACCTTCGTCACATCGGTCAAATTAATTTATCTGAGTAGCTAGCATATTCAGTGTGTCATTAAAAAAAAAAAAAAAAATTTCAGATCTCTTATCCTAACTTGGTCTCGCTCCATAAAACTATTTTGTTTAATTCATCAATCTACGAAGTGTTTCTCCATCAATTCTCCTTTTCCTTTAAGCCCCGAACTAATTCTACTAACCATTTAAAAATTTTATATTGTGAAGAATATAAAATAAGCTAAATCCAAATTCTCATAATGTTTTGTTTGTTTACTCGCCCAAATGATTATTTAAAAGCTAAAAGTGATTTGGAGTATAATGCACTTAGAAATATTTGGCTGTGTGGTAAGAACCACATGGTTCCGGGCTCAGTCCCATCTGCATGGCACCTTGGACAGGTGTCTTCTACTGTAACCGCAAGCCGACTAAAGCCTTGACAATCGATTTGGTAGACCGAAACTGAAAGGAGCGAGTCATATACATACATGTATATATATAGTTGAAATTTACAGAAAAACAAAGGGCGAAGACAAGTGTATGAACAACAAGCAGATGTGTTAGTTTGACGCTCGGGAAAATAAGAAATACTTTTACGTTTCGAGCCTACGCTCTTCAACAGAAAAGAATAAGAGAAAATAAACAGAGAAAGAATATAAAAGGTTGTGGATTTAGTGATCAAGCATATGTGCGCGCGCGCGTGCGTGTGTGTGTGTCTAACCATCGCTTGATAACCGGTGTTGGTGCGTTTACATCCCCGTAACTTATTCCGATAGAATAGGTACCAGACTTTAAAAAAATAAGTACTAGGATCAATTCATCCAAGCAAAAAATTTTCAAGCTGGTACCACAGTATGACCACAGTATGGCCACAGAATGGCCACATTATGGCCACAGTGTATTGATTGAAACAAGTAAAAGATAAAAGATAAATTATTTAATTGCTAAAACGGGTGCTAGATGGCAGAATCGACTGCGTGATAGATTAAATGATTTGTGAGGTTCTGCAATATTTCTTTAAGTCTTGTGTTCGCATCATGTTGTAGTCGATTCCGCTTTTCATCCATCGTGGTTTGATAATAAAAATAGCAGTCAGCGGGGAATAAAGTTTGATTGCCAACTACATCGTTTCCATTTCAACCCTACTGTGTTGTAGCTTGGGCAAGTATTTTATATCATAGTCATTGGTTGACCAGTACCTTCTGAATATGAAAGAAATTATACTGAAGTCCATAGTGCATACACACGCACACACACACACACACACACACACACACACACACACACACACACACACATCTATGCATGCAACTATTAATGTGTATACATATACACAAACGCTTATATTTGTGCGTGTGTGCTTGTGTTAGGGTTTAGGTGTTTTTTTCGCTGATGTTTACATCAGAAACTCAGAAAACAGTGCTTTCTACAAGAAATATTTTGTTGATATTTGTATTCACATGTCTTCCAACAGACTTGTAAATCGGTCCACAGAAGAATACAAGAATAATTGCAACAAATACATCAGAGAATGCACCAAATAGAAATACACAAATCACACATAAAATTTATTCAGAACAGATGAATACATAATAAAAAACTGCATAAAGCGTAACATAATTCGCATTATACCTGACCATCAACTAAAACTAGTAAAACGCTTCAAAAACTCCAAAGCCAAAAGTCGCTTTATCAATAACACACTACAAGCATGTAAACTCAAGAACTGACTACCAATGACCAGGGTAGTTTGAAAATTTGATTGCAAAACTGAAAGTTGCAAGCTTCAGGACTCAAACTGTTACATTAGACATACTAGTCCATTACTCTGTGGTAGGTGCGCCATCCATTTACAATAAAAACAATCGCAACACACTATACCATATATCACAAAACAGAGTTAGATAGAAAATTACTAGAGGATAATACTTGCATACTCTACAAAATTTCCCAGAAAGACAGAAATAAGATAATAACCATGGAAACCGTTTCCGTATCACAGAACAATGCCAAAATAAATACACAGACAACATACACATCAATAAATTTACACATGGCTACAAATATGAAAATCATATAGTCGAAAAAACCTTCGGCAGAAATGTTTAAAAAAATTCAACCAATATAAAAGAAGCAACGCGGACGGCAAATCTATTTGGATTCTTGAAAATAGGACTGAAGGACTAGAATCGTTGAATAGGGATGGGAAAATGCTGAAAAACCCGAGAGTCTGATAAATTCCGATTCATGTAAGACAGGTATACTAAAAGTTAGACAAATATATAATTAAATGTCTTTTTGAAAACAAAAATCGTAATTATAGTGTTTCTGAAATGTAAATTTGAGAAAAATTGCTGGAAACACCGAAAATCAGTTCAAGGCACCAGAAACGAAATACTGCGTTTTCGACAGAGAATTGTTGACAGCTTACTTGTCAATTAAGTACTTCAGACATCTTCTTGAAGGTAGCTCATTTACATTATTTACTGACCATAAACCATTGACACGTACTAAAAAATTCTTCTCAATAATATTCTCCCAGAGAAATTAGACACCTTGATTATATTTCACAGTATACCGTGAATATATGGTATATCAAGGGTGTTGAAAATTCTGCAGCTGATGCACTTTCTCGAATGAATGTTGATGCATTACGTTCATTAAGTACTATCAATTTAGAAGAAATGTCTAAAGATCAAACTACTGATAAAGGATTTTCTTTATACAAAGATTCCAGTTCTACTTCGTTGAAATTTAAATTATTGCCGATTCATTCTTTTAAATCACATATTTGGCATGATATTTCTACAGGATTTTCTAGACCATTTATGTCTGAAAAGCGTAATAAAGCTGTTTTTACTATGCATAATTTATCTTATCCTGGCATTGGAGCTTCATTAAAATTTAGTTGATTTGTTTGGCCTGGTATGAATAAGGATATTCGTGTATGCAGTGCCAAAGAGCAAAAGTGAATCGTCACATTAAAGCACCATTAGGTACTTTTGCAAATCCTGATTCCAGATTCCAACACATTCATATTGACATAGTTGGACCATTGCCTACTGTGGAAGGTAATAGTTATTTGTTAACATGTATGGATCATTTTTCGCGATGGCCAGAAGCATATCCAATCAAAGACATATCAGCGGTAACTATAGCAAGAACTTTATTTACCAATTGGATGTCCAGATTCGGCATACCCAACTCATTGACGATCGTGGAAGACAATTTGAGTCAACACTTTTTGAAGAATTTAACAAATTGTTGGGAATTCATAGTATTCGTACTACTTCCTATCATCCACAATCTAATGGCATGATAGAAAGGTTTCATAGGCAGTTGAAATCTTCATTTAAAACTTATTCTGATTCTATTAGTTGGTTAGAAGTTTTACCAGTGACATTTTTACGAATCAGGAGTGCTGTTAAAGGAAGTTTGCAATATTCTTCTGCTGAACTTCTTTACGGAACAACATTAACTCAATCCGGTCGAATGTTTGAAGAAACCAATTCTTTTAATAGAGATATTAACAATTATGTAACCCGACTCAAGAGATTTCTTTCTGATGTTCCTTCTTTTACAAATAAATTACAAAATATTAAAAGTTTCGTCCCTTCCGATACTAATTCTTGGATTCATGTATTTGTACGTAATGATGCCAGTCATCATTCACTGAATTATAAATACAATGGACCTTTTAAAGTTTCGTCGATTAAAGATAAAACAATGACTTTGGATATGCATGGTAAAAAGGTAATTGTCAATTTAGACAGAGTTAAAAAAGCTTATTTCGACCAGTCTTCATGTTATGAGAATAAAAATTTGAGCAACACATTTCAAAATGACTAGAAACAGAACAATTCCCAAAACAGCGAACTTAAGGTTGGGGAAAAGATCCACAAGTCAATTTTAAAATCACCTACCAGCGAAAAGAAAACTAGAAGTGGTAGAATTGTACATTTTCCCAAAAGACTTTCCCAGTTTGTTTGAATATATTCCTTATGGACTTTTATATTCCTGGAATTTTTTTTTTCTTAAAAAAGATTTTATAATTTTTTCCAGAGAAATTATATTGAACACTTTGATAAACCTTCCAAGAACGCTGTATTATTGTAAAACCGTGATGCGCGGTTATTTTCATTTGTTTAACAAGTGGATACATTTGTAAATTTGTATATTTGACTTGCTAAAATATTAATTCCAACTATGTATTGAAATATATTTGTATTATTGATATTCATTTTTTCGCAAAAATTTTAACAATTTGAGGGTGGTATAATTGTTAATTTCCCATTGGTTAAAATTACTGTTCATATTTGAATTCTAATCTTTCGTCAAAGAGAAATCTTTCACGAAATACGGTTCTTAGAATCCAGGCATGAGCAGTTTAAAAACCCTGATTTTGGGGAGATTGTCGGAGGAATTCAGGGTCAGCACGGGAGTCAGGCAGGGCTGTTTGTTTTCACCGCTCCTGTTCCTTGTCGTGCTGGACTGGGTCACCAGGACGACCTACGCTACCTCGGGGAAAGGTATTCAGTGGGGACACTGATGAATAAGCTGGAGGACTTGGACTATGTGGATGATCACGCGTTACTGTCACATCGCCTGCAAGACATGCAAGATAAGGTAGACCACCTGAGAGAAACTTCACGGTAAGTGGGCTTGAGGATCAGCCAGGATAAGACAAAAGTGTTGCGTATCAACAACAAGCAGAAAGAGCCAATCCCAGTCGAGGGGGCACCTGTGGAAGACGTTAGTGAGTTTGTCTATCTTGGCAGCAAGATCAGCAAATCAGGTGGATCAGACGAGGAGATCACTGCAAGAAGCAAGAAAGCTTGGCAAGCCTTCGCTATTCTTCGGCCGGTATGGAAGTCCACTGCCATCTCAACTCGAACTAAACTCCGCTTATTTAGTTCAAATGTAAAATCTGTGCTTTTGTATGGCTCTAAAACGTGGAAAGTCACCTGCGGCAACTACAAGAAGATCCAGACCTTCATCAACAAATGTCTCCGGCAGATCCTCCAACTAAAGTGGCTCGACAAAGCGCCAAACACCGACCTGTGGGAAAGGGCCAACCAGGAGCCCATACATGTTCAGATTAGACGAAGGAAATGGAGATGGATCGGGCACACACTGCGGAAAGAACCCTCAAATGTGACACGACAAGCACTTGACTGGAACCCTCAGGGGAAAAGGAAGCGTGGACGCCCGAAGCAGTCATGGAAGCGGAACATTTTGGACGAGCTTAGGACCACCGGCCTGACATGGGAAGCAATCAATAAACACGCTAATGACCGCAAAAAGTGGAAAATAACTGTTGAGGCCCTATGCTCCACAAGGGAGAAAAAGGAATAAGAAGAAGAATCAGTGTTCGCTGGTTGTCACTTGATTCCACGACACTCACTCTCAGTGTACGTTGGTTGTCACTCGATTCTACAACACTTACTCTCAGTGTACGTTGGTTGTCACTCGATTCTACGACACTCACTCTCGGTGTTCATTGGTTGTCACTCATTTCCACGACACTCACTCTCTTGAGATATTGACTATTGTTATGCCATGTCTATTACTTAATTCGACAAGGCTATTTTGAATTCTTGTGTAAAACTCTAGTAGCTTAGTATGGAAGAATTAGTTAATATAAATTTTATGTCGTAATTCTCTACGGCAGTTTTCTTTTGACTTATAATAATGTGCTGTAAATATCAAATGTTCGTAAATAACTAATTTTGTAAGTAATTTCTCTTTCTTCATTTTCTTCAACCTGTTAATGAAATTTATTTCTGTAACTATGAAACTGTTATTATAGCGGCGAAAAGGAGCGAGCATATTTATCTTCAACATACATGCACGTTCAGCATCTTGGTTTACGCAGCCTGAGTTATGATTTATGTATAGGGATAATACTTATAATTAAGTTTTATAAGTGACGGGTTTATCACCATAGATTTCTACTCAATAAACATCTATATTTATTATCTTTACCAAGTTCGAATACGTTATAAATTGGTGACCAACCGACGTTGATTACGAAGTCTACTCGGAAGAATAATCACCATATAAGTTAGATAACTCACCGTTATAACAACAACCTTTTCTAACACGTGAAATCTCTCTCTCCCTTCTTAAATACCAATGGCTTTCGTAAAGTTGGATCTACTGGAAATCGACTCATCTATATCTTTTACCAGTGAGCTGACGCCCTAGAGAAATTTGGTGTTGTTGCACTTGACATCGTCAAAGTATCCAAATGTATCTAATATACGTATATTCCAGCTAAGCTACCATGTATGAGCCATGTATTATTCATTTATGGACTGGTAGTTTGCTGTCAAGTCGCACCATCGTGGCCTATACTCATAGAGCTCTCTCTAATTCACATTCTATCGATTCTTGTGTGTCTGAGGGTTTGGTTCGCTTCTGAACTCTCCCTCTCTCTTCTCAACTCTCCCTCTCTCTTCTCAACTCTCCCTCCAATACAGTAATGAACTACCTTACCGTTTCCCGCATATGCACAATTATACGATACAGTCCTTCATTTCATCATAATCGTTAGCATACAAGAGTCACCTACATGCAACCAGGACAGCCCACTGCACACAGAAATCCTCAGGGTAGCTCCAAATGCTTAGCCTGAAAATTATGAGGGTCTCTCTTGCGAATGTACGTCTTTAATAAAGCAAGCTCAACACTATAAAGACTGGTGCCTATCTTTAGAGACAGTAAATTAACTCATTATATAACGAATTCGTTTGTTACCTTTTTTGTGACGTCATCACTCAATTTGGAAGATCCTGTTTTGCTGTTAACCACAACCTTCTAATTGAAAAATAAAGGGTCCAGGTTCAAAGCGAGGTACATACCTGCTACATATGTATGTGTATATGTATGCGATGAATAGATGGATGGATGGATGGATGGACGGATGAATGAACGGAATGATGGCTGGATGGATGGATGGATGGATGGGTGGATGGAAATTATGAAATTTTAAAGATATTTCTAGATGTTCGAGAAAGGTGTAGCTGTAGGCAATTTTTGGCAGCCGCTCTCAATGTAGAGAAACACATTTACAATGAAAATATTTTTTTCATATTTTCATAAACAATCTTATTTATCGTTATGGTGGCTTAGGTTAGTTAAGGTTAAATTAGTTTATTTATCAAACTATTACAAAGTTTACATTGTGTAGTACATGTCTGTCGGTAGACTGTTTAGGAAGACTTTTTAGTAATTTAAAGAATCTTTTGCAACTAATATAAAGAATTTACTTTTTGATAAACTGGAGCTAATAATCTATTACATGTAAATATGAAAGGTTTAAAAATTTTTTTTAATACCCTGTCTTATGCTGTTTTTAAAAAAAATATTTGGACATGAAATTGATAGCGTCATCGTTATAATTTGTGATTTATGTAAGTTGGTGAATAGGTGAAAAGGGCTTCTTGTAGTGGCTTATTATGTATCTTTAAATCTTTGATTTTTTGTAGCCCTACCAATTGGTTTCAGTTAAATTTGTGCTGTAAGTCTAGCAATAGCAATAGCATTGCTCTGGTGTAATCTTTTACTTGGCTTTATAAATATCCTGTTCTAATAGGAAAGTTAATGATGGTAGGTAGAATAACAAAGATTGGGAAATTTCGTTCAACTGTCTACGACAGAATAGTAGTACCGTATAGATATGCTGTAATACGTCATAGCAAAAAATTGCTAATAGTTATGCATATTCAACTAAATTTTTTAATATATTTACTGAGACAAATTACTTAAATACAGAAGGGGAAAGACTGAAATCAATTATAGTGTACAATAGTATGTCGCTGTGGTCGTAGAATGCTAGATCAATAGAGTAATCGAATAATAATTTACAGTAAAGGGAGTGGAGTGTATTTGAAAAAAAGAGTTACGTTGCATTGAATAAAGCGCATAAGTTTAATAAAGAATGTTATTTATCAGCTTTTGAGGGTACCGGATTAACATAAGAAACGTTAGTGACTAATATAATTTAACCTTTTCCGGGTTCAGAAATACAAATCCGAATATTACATTTCTAATATGTGCTTGACACAATTTCATTTTTTTAATGCTAATAGAAGTTTGCTTGCTTGCAAATTTAATTTTCCTGATTTTGCAAATTACAAATTGTTTTAGCGTTGACGCTCTTCGTCAAAATTTTCACAGGAAAAAAATCAGTAATGAATTATAGAAGTTCATGTTACCAAAATTTATCAGTCCAAGCACAATTCGTTGGTTGGTTAGAAGGAAATGTGCATATATAATCCGGTAATACTTAAAGGATCTCAAGGCCTACTCTTTGTTGAAATGTCGGAAAGGCAAAAACGGTCAAAAGAAAATGACGCAGCACGCACACTAAATGATATGATTTGCAGTGAAACCAATAAACTTTATCTTCATTTTATTTTCCATATTACTTTGAACGCCGGGCCTGTAAAATTTGTTTTTCAAGCTTCAAATCCCGACCGCAGTTAACTATATGAGGGACATAAGAAACTTTGTGCTATAAACAGAATTATAGAGACTTCCAGTAAAGAGGCAAAAGATGAGACCTTTTCCGTGATGCTAAACTCAGAGAAAAGAATATGACCTGAAATGCAGCAATTTGAGCATAGGAAAGGAAAAGAGAAGTCATTAATCAATGCTTCTTGGATTTTTGCCTGAAATTCTAATGTACAATGACCAAAGAATTGATAATAGAGGTAGATATATGAAAATGAAATAAGCAACATATTTTGATCCAAGTATTACGAAATATTACTATGTCTCAGAAAAGAATCGTTAGACAGATTCCTCAAGTCGAGCTCAGTGGCAGATGACCAAAGGGTAGAGCAAGAACGAGATGATTAAATAATAGCCGTAATCTCAGTTGGTCACGCTTGGGATCCTGCCGGAAAGAGTAACGACGGTTGTTACGGACTCTATCCAGACTACCCATCAAGGAACAGTAGGGGAAGATAGAAAGATGAGAGATGGATAGATGTATTTTGATCCAAATGTTATGAAACAATTGGAAACGCGTCTAAAATGATGTGATAGATGTGACACAATTTTTATGGAATCAGATCTTGAGATGGAAATCAAAAGACCCCGTGGACAAGGAGGCGTGCTTCGAAAGGCAAGAAAGGTCCACGGTGACAATATCTGATGCCAACTTGGCGGGAATAACTGATACAGATGATTCGTAAGAAAATGTTTAATTCCTAAAAACTAATCCTTGTTTTGATTGATAATGTTATTACAAGATTAACTGTACGTTTTAATATTGTTAAGCGTTTAGAAGGTGGTGAGCCGGTGGAATTGTTACCACGCCGAACAAAATTGCTTAGCGGCAGTTCGTTCGGCTCTTTACGTACTGAGTTCAAATTCCACCGAAGTCAGCTTTGCCTTTCAACCTTTCGGATTCGAGAAAATAAATATCAGTTGAACACTGGAGTCAATGTAATAAACTAACTCCTCATACTCAAATTGTGGGCCTTGTGCCAAAATTTGACAGAATTATATAAGGCAGTGTGTTGGCAGAGTCATTAGCACACAGGACAAAATGCTGCCAAGCATTTTATCCGTCTTTACGTTGTGGGATCAAATTCTGCCTAGGTCGACTTTGCCTTTCCTCCTTTCGAGATTGATAAAATAAGTACGAGAGCACGGGTGTCGACTATGCACCTCTCCTCTCACCCCAAATTTCGGGTCTCGTACCTATAGTATAAAAAAATGTTAAGCAGTTAGCTGAAAATTTTGATTTTTTAATGAAAAATTTGCAAATTTAGGCAGTTTGCTGAAAATTCTGATTACATATGGAAAGTTTCCCAAGTGTGTGAAATTTCCAAATTGTCTTAATAAATAAATAAATAAATAATATAGTTGTAATATCAATATCCTACTGACTTTATCGTTGAAGAATTTGAAAGAAAAATTGCAAAATTTACCGTCATTACGTAACACAGATTTTGAAAATTAGTATTGAAAATTTTAAAATTAATAAATTGATTAAGCTACGAGAGACTTGGTTTCCACTAGTTTAAGAGTGTTGTTAGCATATCCATCCACAGTAGCATGGACAAAAATATCGTTTAGCAAAATTGAAATATCAAAAAGGTCTTTCATATCTCAAATGTGACTTCTTGATTAAGCAAGATTGATTACCGAATCAAGCACGTGTCTCCTCCTATTCTGTTAAGAACGGATTAAACAGAACTGGAGGAGATACGTGGAGTGGAGAGTCGCTGAAGAGGTCACAAAATCTACTTTCATTTGATTATTCAACTTATCGCTGCTTTGTATAATCTATGATTGTTAGGTAGTCATTCTTCTGTCCATGGAATAAGACATTCCCTATAAAAATTTGGCTCTGGTAATATTCAGATGGTCTGAGATAAGCCTCCATATTCAATTACGCTGCAAGAATGGCTATGTGGTTAAAAAGCTCGATTTGCAACCACATGGTTTTGATTTCAGTCCTCACAACACGACACCGTGAGCAAGTGTCTTTTACTATAGCCCTGGGCTAACTAATGCCTTGAGATTAATTTGGTAGCCGGAAACTGTGAGGAAGCCTGCCATGTGCGTGTGTGTATGTAGTGTGTTTGTCTGTTATGGTTATCCACTCCACCGTTTTACAACCAGTGTTGGTTTGTTTACGTCCCTGTAGCTTAGCAGTTCGGTCAAAGAGACCAATAGAATGAGTACCAGACTTAAAAGATATTGGGGTCGATTTGTTCGGTTAAACCCTTCGGTTGCACCAAAGCATTGGCATTCGTCCCTATTTTATCATAACTATATTTTTCTACAAGGAAAGAATCTACATCTCTAAAAATTTCATGTAACCATTCGCTGTCTTTCCTTTCCTGGAAATATTTACTTTCGGATTTGAGGTTCACCCGGAGGTTTAACTCGTCAATTTTCAGGCGATCCGCTTGTTTTATTTTGTCTTGCAAAGTTTTTCTTGAGAAGCCTATATGGAGGTGTGGTGGTCACACCAACATTTTAACTTTCTTTTAGATAAGTTATAGCTTCTGAAGTACCACGCCTTTGAAATACTTTATGCTTATAGCGTGATCTCTTAGCCTCTTTAAAATTGAATACAGTGCCTGAAGTTTTTTAAAGAAAACACCTGTTGGCACTCCGTCGCTAACGACGTTGAGGGTTCCAGTTGATCCGATCAACGGAACAGCCTCCTCGTGAAATTAACGTTCAAGTGGCTGAGCACTCCACAGACACGTGTACCCTTAACGTAGTTCTTGAGGATATTCAGCGTGACACAGTGTGACAAGGCTGACCCTTTGAATTACAGGCACAACAGAAACAGGAAGAAAGAGAGAGAAAGTTGTAGTGGAAGAGTACAGCAGGGTTCGCCACCATCCTCTGCCGGAGCCTCGTAGAGCTTTAGATATTTTCGCTCAATAAACACTCACAACGCCCGGTCTGGGAATCGAAACCGCGATCCTATGACCGTGAGTCCGCTGTCCTAACCACCGGGCGCCTCCACAAAGAAAACACCATCAACGATGAAAATACAGTGGTTTGTTTCACTGTGTGTGTGTGTGTGTGTGTGTGTGTGTGTGTGTGTGTGTGTGTAAAATATGGTAATAAATAGATAACAGAAACAAAACTTTTTTTTACAAAAATACAAGTCTGTACGTATGATGAAGACATTTATACCATTCACTCTTTTTAGATTATTTCAGTAAAACAGAAATATCGAGTTTTAGTTTCTCATATATTTATATTTACAAGATTGTGCTAGATTTATTTATATATATACAGAAATAATGACGTAGTAATAAAAATGATCGTTTAATCATTATAATTATAATCGTCATAATGTTTTGTGTTAAAAGAATTCTGCATCTTTGTGACGTTTTATGTTCATTTAAATGGAGGGAATGAAGATTTTCAGATTCATGATCGCATGTGAAAATGAACTGATATGGACAAGACAATATATACAGTCAATGACTGAGACAGTTAATAAATAGATACAGACCAGATGCAAAATATACAAATATTTTACGATATCAATTTTATGCTTCTAATACTGCTGTTTAAAGTTCTTTCATCAAATATGGTCTGGCTAAATACTGACGATTTCCGACTCCACAACTTATTTTGTTTCTCTAAAATTTTCCTTTCAAGATCGAATAGATGTTCATCTTCATCTTCAGGAATGTAATCTCGGATAAATTGAGCAAGCTTCAATACATATTCGGAATTCGTTCCGCATGTACCACTCGCCCCAATAATTTGTTCAGCCATCAGATCTGTATCACAGGGACCTAAATACTGAGAATTGTTCGACGTTGCTGTGTAGCAAATAACATTTATTGTCTGGTTGTCAAACGTGTCTCGTGGATGGAACTGGGTTTCAATACAAAGGTAGCCGCCTAATTTAGTTTCTCGAGTTTCCAGATGAGATAAGGCATCTTGGATGTTCTCTTTTCCGCAGACTTCAAACGCAACGCCCCAAACTTGTTTCTATACAAAAAAGAAAAAAAGAAAAAGAGGAATTAAAATAAAAAATAAGCATCTAAAATATACGCAAATATATATAAAAACAAAGTATATATATATATATATATATACATATATATATTATGTATATATATATATATATATATATATATATATATATATATATATTGTTGTTGTACTTGGGGATGGTCATATTGCCAGTTTAGCCAATAAAAACACACGCACTGTATATTTGGTGTTAATTTTTTTTTTTTTTTTTTTTTTCAGCTTTATATTACATTAATCTTAATCTTAATCTTATTTCGGCCAGAGTTCTTTCGTCACACTTCTGTGACCTCATCAGTGGTCCTTTGTTTCCTTCTTTCTTATGTGTGTCTCACCTTGCTAACTATCAGCCATTTTGTATTTTGTATTCCTATTGTATGTGTCTACGCATGCGTGTCCTTCAATGTGTCTGTGTCTTTTGTAAGTGCATGTGTGTATGGGGAGTGTCTGTATCACCTATATTCTCTGTTAATACGTGTTCATTTGTATTAGTTTTTATTTATTTATATGTTCATGTGTGTGTGTGTGTGTTTTTTTTTTTTTTTTTTTTTTTTTAAATGTGTTTAATTAAATTTTGTTAACGTATGTAGTATTTAATTCCATTTGTTTATCTATGTATTGTATTATACTTTGTTCCTATTATTGGTTTATGGGTAACGTGTTGTCACATTCTGTGGTTTGTTAGTGGCGTATGTTAGTGTTCCATTCTAGTTTCCTATTCAGGCTAGGTTTCCCTTCTATTATGTGTGTAGCTTCAGTAATTTGTCTAAGTGCTGCATCACTGCTATGTGTAGATAAGATTTTAATTTCTATGTTGTTGATTGAGCCTCTATGTTCTTGCTCAGCGTGCTGGTACAGAACTGATGAGTTCTTCCCTTCCTTAAGTTCCCTCCAATGTTCGTTTGCCCGCTCCCCTATACTCCTTGCTGTTTCGCCTACATATGTCGTTGTCTTATTTCTGCATCGTCCCTCTGTACATCTTATACTATAGACCACATTTCTGGTTTTGCAGTTCGTTTGTGGGCTAAATCTACATACGATACAGTTCCTATCAGTGCAGGGGGTTCTACTGAAAGGGTATGTTCTACTGATAAGGGATTTGATAGGGTTGCCTGGCCTTTCAACAACCTTAATTCTTAGCTTAAGTTTGTCTAGGGCCCTTCTAAAGCGGTACGCCAGTTCGCCTCTAGGGGTGGTGTTGACGAACATGACGCTTTGGTACTTGTGGCTATTGTACCATGAGCTTGCCTTCCCTATTTTCTTCTTAGTTCTTTCTATGGTGTTCCATGATTTGCTCCTATAGAGTGGGCAAATCCCATTCCTATCGTTGCGTTTGATTGTTTCAAACTTCTTCATAGCTCCTTTGTAAACCCTGATCCTTTCTTTATGGCTGTAACCCGAGAACTGCATGCGGTGGACGAAATGTTGTATATGTCTCTTTAATTCTGTAGGGTCGCACATGCAGGAGACATTTCGCATTACTCTGACGAGGTCTGCCATCAATATGTTGAATTTGGCATTGTCCGCAATAGCCGAGTTCCGGTGGGTCAGGTACTTGGAGGCCATAGGTTTTGTATAGTGTGAATGGAGGATTCTGGTTTTATTGTTCTTAGTTTCTAGCCAGAGTTCAGTATCTAATACAGGTAATCTATGGTTAGGGTGTTTAGTAGGGTAGTCTATCGTAACTCTAATACTCTGGTGGATGGAGTTAGCTATTTGCTGGATGCTCTCCATAGTCTTAGTTTCTATTTCTATTTCAGGGGTACTCTCTTGTGGGGGTGTCTTTACCACTAAGTTGATATCATCGACATATCGAGAGTACACATTCACGAGTATGGAGTTCTGTGTCAGGCGTTCCTTAAGCCTTCTGTCCCACCATACCATGAAAAGATTGGCCACATCACCGGCGATATTAACCCCGATGGCTGCCCCCTCGTCCTGGGCGTATAATTTGTTGTTAAATTTAAAGGTGTGGCCTTTTAGGGTGACCTTTATACTAGCTCCTAGTGCATGTGCGATCATTTTCTTTACCTGGTGGATATTAGTGGGGGTCCGTATGGCTCTG
>NC_142933.1:71894842-71897342 GCF_046866305.1 Octopus bimaculoides
TATTTTTAAATTTTGATAATAAAGTACAGAAACTTTGGTCGCTGTACTTTTTTTCAACATCAAAACTTCATATCGGAAAATCCGTTTTACGTATAAAAAAAAAAAAGAAAAAAGAAACTGAACTTAAAATACCACATCATTATTTAAACAAAGAATGCTCTGCAAGTATAAAGTTAGCTAACTACAAGAATATTTCAAGCCAAACGTTGAAAAGAAAGTAAACTCAGTTGTTTTTATCGCTTTCCTTTTTATTTTGTTTTATTTTCTCTTTTTCTACGAAAGCTAATGAGACGTGTCGGCTAAAATCTATTTGCTTATGAACCTTTCATAATGTGGTTCTTGGTATTGCTAGGATGCCATGGGGTTAGACAATAACGAAAATATAACAATCGTTAGCATGCTATCGTTTTAGTCAACTACGTTGCCTGATGTGTCCGTTTCCTATTTAAGGTGGTAGGGTGGATTTTAAAGGATGTTTTGGCTGCTATTTCTAGCAGTTTGAGCGACCACGGAGAAACTCCGTTGTTTACACATCAAACGCACATGTTTATGCTATTATTTGTCACGTTGACACAAATATTTATTCGCCTACTGCCTTCTTACTATCATTGTTTTTAGAGACATCCGCGTCATCAGTCAAGTGTTGTGGAAGAGAGAGCAACGAATTCTGCTAATGGTGGTGGTGGGGGTTAGTCTTTTTAAAGTTTTTTTTACATAAGACATATTTTCTTTCTAGACAACAAGTCTGCGATAAATATGCTATTTTACGTGACCATTTTCAAACTGGAACTCGAGGTGCTCAAGTTGTATTTGCTCATTGTTATTGACTGACTGGCTGACTTCGTCTGATAGTGAGGTCGCAGTTACTGTGCCATCCAGGTCTTCGACCTAACTACTAGAATGCTGTGGCTTGCGGTCAATAAATAACGACAGTATGGCGGTTCAGTGCATTGATTTACCTGTCAATTACGCCACTAAGAACGGTCCTGCATCTGCGTTTCTTTTTTTCTCTTTTCTCTCCTTCCGTCATATTTATACAAAACACACCACATCCTACAGTGATGAATTGTACGCATTGCAGCGTGTGTACTAAGTCAAGATGCCGGCTACACTCTCTCATACTGTCCAGTAAGAAGTTTGTGACAAGCGAAGCTATGGTTTGAAGCAGAAGAAAAAAAAAAAAAAAAAGGAGACTCGGACAGAGCCCTTTAAGTTGATCAGAATGAAAATTTTGCTTATTTATTATTTTTTTAAAAAATTGTCGCCTGACCGAAAACCAGCTATTTTGACGAAATAATTCTAACAAAATCTAGATAATGTGACGCAAGTCTTAAAGCCACAACACGAAGAGCAATAAAACAATAGTCGTAGATGTTGCTCTACCAAGCTGATGGTCATTAGATTTTGATTTATTATTTTTCTTCTCAAAACAGTTATTTCTATCTTTTATCATATACTTGCTTCATTCACTGGACTGCAGCCATGCTGGGGCAACGCCTTGAAGGTTTTGGTCGAACGAAGCGACCCCAGTTCTTCTGGTATTTATAATATCGGTTTCTTTTCCCGAACTGCTAAGTTACGTCACCATAACCGTTACGCTACGGGGGACGTAGTTTAGCGGTTCGGCAAAAGCATTGGGAGTCGGACAAACACAAAGATACACACATACATATACGACGGGCTTCCACACAGTTTCCGTCTACCAAATTCACTTATGAAGCATTGGTCGGCTTGGGGTGGGTGGGGGGAGGCTACAGCAAAAGACACTTGCCCGAGGTGCCATGCAATGGGACTGAACTCAAAACCACGTGGTTGCAAGCGATCTTCTTAACCACACAGCCATACCTGCGCCTCCAGGCGTACTGTTTTCCACACACACACACACACACACACACACGTAATTGCGTAATTGTGTCATCGTGAGAGAATAATTTGGGTGGAGATGAGTTTTAAAAAAATCGGAATAAATGTAAGCAAGTGAAAACTGGTAAAATGTGAGATAATAGCTAATGTCATGCTGATTAAATCTGTCTGGATCAATGAAGAACAAAGTGAAAACGAAATGAATATAATAAAACCACTTTAAGTATGCATGCGTAGGTACACACGTACACACTAATGTTAGCATACATTAGTAGTTGCTGCTGCAAACTCGTTTGAGCTATCAACATGGACATGCGGCTGAAAGCGACTGCTTGTTATAAGAGCAACGATAAGCATGTACACACTTAAAAACATGAACATCCATAATCGTTCATCCATTCCGTCCATCGTTCATCCGCCCATTTGTCCATCCATCCATTCATCCATTCATCCACGCAAATACTCTAAGCAAAGCTGCCTCTGTCCAATACTTCTCATAGTTAATATTACAGAAATGTATATTGAGAGACGATTAAATAAATAAATAAATAAATAAAAAGGTAAAGGAGACCCTGTAGTTTTTGTTTATTGCATTTGCTAGCATAAATGATGCACAAGCATAATAGACGCACTGCAA
>NC_142933.1:71902342-71912342 GCF_046866305.1 Octopus bimaculoides
TTCGGCAAAAGAGACCGATAGAATAAATACTAGGCTTACAAAGAATAAGTCCTAGGGTTGATTTGCTCGACTAAAGGCGGTGCTCCAGCATGGCCGCAGTCAAATGACCGAAACAAGTAAAAGAGTAAAGATGGCAGACTCGTTATTATACCAGAAAATGCTTAGCGGCATTTCGTCCATCTTTACGTTCTGGGTTCAAATTCCACCGAGGTTGACTTTGACCTTTCATCCTTTAGGGAGTCGATAAAATAAGTACCAATTGAGCCCTATTCTCACAAATTTCAAGCCCCGTGGTGGCCAATAAAAGAAATCATTATTTTGAAAGTTCATATTTAAAAAAAAAAAAAAGGGGATTGCATTCTCGACGTTGGATTAAATATAAACTTTAAGGTGTAGAGGCTCCATTAAGTAAATCTGTTCAATTTTTTAAATTGTACGTATTCGGAGTTGAAACCGCTTAACTGGCCAAACTGTTAAGACCTACGTCATAGACACTGCCCAGTGGCCGCACTACAAATCTCAGCAAGATTATGAGTCTCTTCCGATATTTCTAGAGACCACCCATCCACCGGCCACAGGAATAAATGTTAAATAAAATTAGTCATCACTGTTAATATTTCCAACAAAATCAGTTTGAGTGTTTAAAAAAACCTAAATAAACAAATAAACATACTGTGCAGCGAAGATTAATCAATTCAACTTTTTTAACAATAAAACACGAGCCTCGAATAAGCATAAATTCCAATTTTTGTTTTTAATTCATATAAGTAATTAAAAAAATGGACCATACTGGAGGCACGCCTTGTAGGATTTAATAAAAAAAAAAAGAACCTATTATTATTTTCGAAGCCTATTGATATTTCTTAAAGAAACGGTTTTGGGACGGGGACGTAAACAACAAACACTGGTCGTTAAGTGGTTGTGGAGGAAAAACATGCATAAAGACACACGCATACATAAAGACACATACACACCCGCATATGACGAGCATCCGTACAATTTTTGTGTATGAAATTCCTTCCCCTGGCGTTGGCCGGACATACCTTTCGTTTAGCTCATCAGGCCAATTGTTCTTAATTCAGTGAAAAAAGAAAACCGGTTTCCAATCGATGAGTAATATTATGCATATGTAATCATTTGAGACTTCAGAGAATCCAGATCACGGAAAATTTATTCCACCTTGAACTCTGAACTTTTACGAAGAAGCCCAAGAAGCACCTCTTCACATGATGGGTTTTTTTTTTTATCACATCGCTATAACATGCTTTCAGTTTATCTATATATATAAAAGACAGTTTATGTGTGAGTGAGTGAGTGTGTGTGTGTGTGTGTGTGTGTGTGTGTGTGTGTGTGTGTGTGTGCGTGTGCGCATGTTCCTTACGCATTCGAAAACTGCGTTGCCAATTTTGACGTAGGAGTGTCAAAAGATTCAGTAATCTTTCAGCTACCAAATAAGCTTTATTTTTCATTTACATGTTTTCTACGTTATCTCAACAACCAGCTATAGTTATTTGAAAGACACCGATCTGCAATGACCAGGTTTCATTAGAAATTGAAAATAGCTTCACACTTTCAATTTGAACCAAAATTACAAAGTGTTCCATTACGAGAGTGAAGATATGGGAATGATGAAAGTAATGTTTCTCCGAATTAGTCATTGATTAAAAAACATCAATTTCTCTCTATGTTATGAAGAATACACTATGTTATGAAGAAATACACTCTCTCACTCTCTCTCTCTCTCTCTCTCTCTCTCTCTCTTTATCTCTCTCACATGCACACGCAAACGCACACATACATACAAAAAGGATGTATGCATATGTATTTATGTACGTGTATATGAAAGATAATGTATGTGTGAGAGAGGGAGAGAGAGAGAGAGAGAGAGAGAGAGAGAGAGAGAGAGAGAGAGCGATTAAGTGCCACTTACATATACATGCAAAAAATACATAGATGACAACACATACCTTCACTCACTCGCTCACTCACTCACTCACTCACTCATTCACTCTCTGACTCACTTTTCACAATTTTCTCAGGCCCCACCGGTGGGAATAACTATTCTAGCCATCTTTCTGGCATTGTTTTATGACTGACCATAGCAGGTTGACGATAATAGTTTTTTCATAAAGGAAATTCACAATAGTGCCTGTTACATTCTTTCTTCTATGTAAAAAATAAAAATGAAGATGACCTTAATAAAACGCTCTTATCTTCAAGTAAATTGGACAGTAAATATTAGTTGATCAGTGTAAGAGGGGAATCCATATTGTTGAGTAATATTTTGATATTTTTTATTTCTTCAAAAGCAGCATTAAAAACATATTTTCCTACCAATTCAATAAATTTCTCAAAGATGCTTGCTGATAGCTATAACAAATACCTTTTTCCTATGTTCCCTTACATTGTAAGACGTTTTTAAAAAAACAAAACAAAACAAAAAAAAAAACAAATAAATAATTAAAGGCAAGGTGAGGAATTCACTCAAATGCTTTGGAATATCTAGTTTCCACGTTTTGCAATCCTAACAACTTGGTTATTATTACCTAAAGGCAAGCCTCTGGATACAAGAAGGCGAATTACAGAAATCGTACGTATCGACACCTTGATTTCTGAACTGAGCAATACTGTTTGCGAAATAATAAATCTTTACAGCTAGTTTCTTTATGCTGAAGTATATAAGCCGTCATGCACTAGCGATCTTCCCTTTTCATTTCTTTTCTTTCTTTATTTTTCTTTATTCTTTTATTCATTTAAATGCTCCAGCTTTGAGACTACGGCCATGCTGGAGCACCGCCAGTATAATTTAATTTATTCCTTTATTTAAATTTCTGAAAAAAAAACAAACTTCTTTGTGTTTCCAGTCGTTGATTTCTTATGCGGCAAAGAGATAGGCTATTTCGACAACAGACAATATACAAAGCAATAAAAACAACTTTGACTTGCTGAATAAAGTAGCTATTCCTGTTTAATGATAATACTCCCACTCTTCCTCAGATCAAGTTTGAACACGCTTTTTATTAAAACATATCTTATATGTGTTTTCTCTTCTGCAGTTCCCGCCTTCAATTTACATGAGTTTGAAACATCACAGTCATAATTGTCAGGATGATGGCTCACTGCGAATCTAGCGATCTCTAACTACGTTTTCGTCTTGGTTTGCTTGCTAGGTTTTCGGGAACAAACAATATCCAAGACATTTGCAGGCCCTCCTAAATCAGAGCAGAGAAGGAATTTCACTAGGTCAACATTCTACCAAGGAAAGACTGGGTCTACAGGATTAGTGTATGTGTGTGGATGGTTACTGCGCATGCTAGTGAAAATGTGTTTATATACGCAGATCATATATATATATATATATATATATATATATATATATATGTGTGTGTGTGTGTGTGTGTGTGTCACTAAAATGGCAAAGGGCATTAATCAGCACCAGTATTGCTAGAAATGAGAGCCAAAACAACTCAATAGCCACAGAAGCACTATCCTAATTACTGACAAGGGAAGCAATCTCTCTGCGGCCGCAGATATAGCCAGATCATCGATGATCTCGCATTTTGATGCTCACGCACCTTAATGCTCATCGGTAGCTCTCACTGCGCCTAGGGTTAAACTCACTTCGCCCTGCCAGTTTATAAGATTTCCGTTGAAATCATACGCTGATTTCATAAACAATAAAAGTGAAAATTATAAATAATAAGGGTGACTAATTCGCAATTTTACAACCTAAATGCAGAAATATATGCGTCATTAAAGTGAACAAGGGCACTAATCAACACCATATGTATATTATAAATAATATTGGTGCTAATTCGCAATTTTACCATCTAAAGGCAGAAATATATACGTCATTAAAGTCACTAATCAGCACCATATATATGTATGTATGTACGTATGTATGTATAATCAAATGAATAACATGCGTTGGCTAATTGTCAGCTCATTACAACTGTATCTTACGTAATCTTTTAATAAAAGAATGAGAACATTACATCATTATCAAAGTCCGTAATCATCAGATGAGAAGTAATTTTACAAAACAAAAGAATACCCCAAGAATACAGCAGGGATGCAAAATTACTTCTCATCTAATGATTACGGTCTTTGATAATGATGTGATGTTCTCATTCCTCCATTAAAAAGTTACATAAGAAACAGTTTTAATGAGCTGACAGTTATCCATCGTATGCTATAATTCATTTGATTATAATACACCAAGGAAATTTACGATTTGTCGGACATCCTAGAGTGTACCAACAACGTACTATTCAAAGTAACGCGTGATTTGGACCAGCCCCTTAAGCGCTAAATACTCATAGGGTTGGTTTTCATTGTGTACACAACCGAAATATCCTATTTGATATTTCCACTCACACTAATCATTGCCCGTAACCACAGACATTACCCAACCCTACCAGGTGCATACCTTTTCAAGTACCTGATTCTATCTGAATCCTCATCTTATATATATGTACACATAAATGGCAATTTCTGTCTGTGACTGTCTGTGTGTGTTTGAGAACTTTTTACTTTAACTCCTCCGAGGCTATCCAACCGATCTTGATGAAATTTGACACGTGTGTAGGGCTTATGCCCATGCGGTCACTTATGCATTTGGAATTCCAAAGAAAAAAAAGAAAAAAATCGATAATTTTTAATCAGCATCGACATTTCAAAAATCAGTAGGACATTTCAATGCAAATTCTTATATGAATATTATTTTCTGCCATAACTTTTAAAGTTTTCAACCGATTTTCTTAAAGTTTTATATACAGATGGAATATGCGCTAAGTATGTGTTGAGATCAATAATTTTTTACCTAGGTCACTCAAGTCAAGCGTAAGATGATTTTTGATTAAGCGTTTAACGAAATTTGACCTAAATTACTGTGGGGTTAAAATGTTCATCAATTATATCAACATTCTCAGGTTGCTGTAACATGTATTTTCTTAACATCTGCACTTAAAATTGTCGGTTCTAACCGTTGCAATCGATATTTGATTCTCACGATCAATGGAACTATACCCATGAAACAGTCGTCAAATTAAGTGCATGTGCATTTAAAATTTGCTCTCGGGTTGCAAGAGAATTCGCTCCAAAATTACGAAAATCGTCATTTTTGTATGCTTTTTTCCCCCTACTCATAGCATCTTATGATTTTTATAACCACCACGTTGTCGCCTCAGCACTCCAGCCGTTTTTGTACGTATAAAATCTCTTTTCTCTAAATAATTTTTTGTTTACTTTTCAAACTTTTATGTTTTTTTTTCATAGCATTCCTTTACAGTTCCTTTCTTGATATTTCCATTGATTATATATTTGCAGCTTTCCACTCATTTAACCAAATGATTGTCATTTTCCGATTCCACAAGTATTCATTTGTATTATTGTTTCGTGACTGAATTTGCTTACGTCTACTATTATCTGTCCGATGTCTCGATTTCCTTTTTCGTCTGAGAGAAATTAGGCATTGTAATGGGTACTGGGAATATTCTCGCTCCCGGGAATTGCAAGGTACATTAGCTAGTATATATATATATATATATAATAATAATAATAATATACTGGATTGCCTCGTGTATATATGTTTAATCTGGGTATACCCGCTGAAGAAGACTTCACCTGACAAATTATTTTATTTGCTAAAATAAGTCAGAAACCATTGACCCAGGAGCTAGATGGTAAATGTTTTTCATTTTTCATTCCCTTCGAAGTTTTATCCTTAATAGTGGTTTGGAACTTAGTTGTTCTTTCTAGCGTGCAAGGAATCCTATGATGGAAACCTCTTATGTGTTTAAATGTATATATATATATATATATATATATCTCAGAGAGGTTTAGAAATATTATATTTCTAATTTTGCTGATCAGTGAATGAACTTCACTATGATTTATATAAGTTTGCGAAGGCGAAACAGGCTTCTCTATCCAGCTGGCAAGCTACTTCAGGCTGATGACGAGCAAAGACTCAGAAACATGTCCCTGAATGCTGGCTAGGCTGGGTGGAGGAGCTTGTCTCCCCCTCGCAAACTTAAGGACACAGTAATTGTGTCAAGGCCGACAGGAAGCGGTCCAGCTTCCTAGGGCTAAACGGCAGTAGTGTGTTCCCTTATTGGGATTGTCACATTAAGTTGACAATATACTACAACTTTATCGCTCCACTACTGCTTAAATCTCTCTGAGAGATTTAGAAATATTATATTTCTAATTATATATATATATATATATATATATATATATATATATATATATATACTTACATGTGTGTGTGTGTGTCTGTGCGTGTGTGTGTGCATGCGTGTGCGTGTGTGTATATGCGAGTGTGTGTGTGCGTGTATGTGCTTTTGCGTGTGTGTGTGTGTGCGTGTATGTGCTTTTGCGTGTGTGTTTGTGTGTGAGCATGTATATAAACACAGGGCTGCCGAAAAGTCACGAAGTTGACCTAAATTTCCGATGTGACCTAAAAAAGTTGACCTAAATAATCTGGTGGTTTCAGTTGTTGCACCCTCTGCATTTTCATACTGTGTACTTATATCTACATCTCTCTCTTTCTTTCTCTCTCTCTCTTTCTCCCCCCCCTCTCTCTCTCTCTCTCTCACCGTTGACTGAACACTATTCAATTTTTTTTCTCCGTGTTTTTCTCCTTGTCTCCGTATTCTTTCTGTTGAAGAGCGTAGCTCGAAACGTCAAAGACTTTCCGTATTCCCGAGCGTCATACTAATATATCCTTTTGTTATTTACACCACCTTTCCTCGTCTGTTGTTATTATTTGTATATTCTCCCATATATATATATATATATATATATATATATATATATATATATATAGTATGAATATATGTATGATCCGATGCCTCAATTCATGAATCTGTCTATCTGTCTGTCTGTCTGTCTGTCTGTCTGTCTGTCTGTATGTATGTATGTATGCCTGTCTGTCTTGCCTAAGTTTATTAGATGAAATCACTTATGCAGCTAGAAAATGCGCGGCCAGGTGCAGCCATTGAATTTACCGTCTCCACCCACCCCGGGGTACAAGTCTATACAGTTGTACATAGCAGACACTCCCATATAAATCTTACTTCCATGTAAACGTTGTTCCGGTACAGCGAACAGGCGCAAAAAAACTTGCTTGCGGGAAAAAACTTGCTTGCCGAACACATGGTTCCGGGTTTAGTTCCATTGTGTGGAAACTCGGGCAAGTGTCTTTTCAGGCCGAGAAAAGCCGTATGAATGCATATGGTAAGCATAAACTGAAATAAGACCGTCGTACATATACATATATATATGAGGATGTGTGTGTATGTGTGTGTGTGTGTATGTGTGTGTGTGCGTGTGTGTATTTGTGTGTGTGTGTGTGCACGTGTGTGTGTGTGTATGTGTGTGTGTATGTGTGTGTGTATGTATGTGTGTGTGTATGTGTGTGTGCGAGCGTGTGTGTGTGTGTATGTGTGTATATGTGTGCGCGCGCGTGTATGCGCGTGTGTGTGTACGTGTGTGTGTGTATTTGTGTGTGTGTGTGTGTGTGTGTGTGTGTGTGTGTTCGTGCGTGTGTGTGTGTATGTGTGTGTGTATCTTTGTTTTTCCCACCACTACCGCTCCGAAAACAGTGTTGGTGTAGCGGTTCGGTAAAAAGGAAACCGATAGGATAAGTACTGGACTTAAAAAAAAAAGTCACTGGGTCGATTTGTTCGACTAAAACCCTTCAAGGCGCTGCTCCAGCATGGCCGCAGTCAAATGGATGAAACAAATGAAAGAGATTTCGCCCATTTTCTTCTTAAACAGAATGTTTAAACAGGCACCTAACGTTAAACTGATTTCAAACGACTGGTAGACCCTGAGTAGTAATATTTGCTCAATTTTATGTTTGTTTTTCTTCGTTGACCGACAAAAGGTAGAGTGAGAAAATAAAATCGACACGAAAAAACATGATTATTACACAGTTATAATTGGTCAAGAAGAAAGAAGGGTATCGCAAAATTGAGATATATACATATCTATCTATCTATCTATCTATCTATCTATCTATCTATCTATCTATCTGTCTGTCTATCTATCTATCTATCTATCTATCTATCTATCTATCTATCTATCTATCTGTCTGTCTGTCTATCTATCTATCTATCTATCTATCTATCTATCTATCTATCTATCTATCTGTCTGTCTGTCTATCTATCTATCTATCTATCTATCTATCTATCTATCTATCTATATATCTATCTATCTATCTATCTATCTATCTATCTATCTGAAAGAATGTGTATGGTGGACGCGTCTGAAAGGTCTAGAGACAAAGACTTTCCTCTCTGGGCAATCTCTCATCAACTTCTTCAAGTATCACCTGAAGAGGAAGTTGAGAGTAGAAAGGGAAGTCTTGTCTAGTGAATGCTTCAAAAAAAGATGGGTGAATGTAGCAAGGATGGCACGTGTGAACGACGGAGCCATCTTGAGCATAACCCTATGAACAAGAAAAAAAAATAAAACAAAAAGGCAAAAGAGAGTCACTTACTGTTATAGTTTCTTCAATGAGAATATTGACCAAGGTTACCGTGGTCTTTTCCGTGGGCTTTTCCTTCCACGGCTAAACCTAAACTGTCCTCCCCTCTTTTTACACGAGAACATTACTGTGTGATACACGATCCCTATTGATCGGCCTTTCCTTTTCTTTTTTTTCGATCCCTTTTGATCGAACTGCCCCTTTTTCCCTTCCTACGATCCCTTTTGATCGACACCACCAATTTTTTTTTTTTTTTTTTTTTTTTTTTTTTTTTTTTTGTCCTTCCTTCCCCCTCCCAAAAAGAAAAGCTCTACATTGTATTTGTCCCATCTTCGTTGAGCCCTGTGTGGCTAATAAAAGAAATGTATCTATCTGTCTGTCTGTCTATCAATCTATCTATCTATCTATCTATCTATCTCTCTATCTATCTATCTATCTATCTATCTATCTATCTTTTTATAGTATGTTTGTCTGTCTCTCTATCTCCCTCCCTCTATCTATCTCTCAGTCTGCCGATCCACACGCATACATGCACTCACAAACTCATACACACACACACAAGCGCACACACACACACAAGCTTACTCCTACACGCAAACTCACTCCCACACGTTCGCACACACACACACAAGCTTACTCCTACACGCAAACTCACTCCCACACGTTCGCACACACACACACAAGCTTACTCCTACACGCAAACTCACTCCCACACGTTCGCACACACATACACACGCACTGACGTGTTCTGTGCCCAAGAAACTAAGTAATTAGAACTAAATCAATCTTTTAGGAAATACAACTAAATGGGCGTATTCACTCATCTACATACACACACAATTGAGAGCACACACACCTATATATAAATGTATGTTCTTTTTATTCTTTTATTTTTTACTTGTTTCAGTCATTTGACCGCGGCTATGCTGGAGCACCGCCTTTAGTCGAATAAATCTACCCCAGGACCTATTTTTACCGAGCCGCTAAGTTACAGGGACGTAAATACAACAACAACATCGGTTGTCAAACGATGGTAGGCGGGGGGGGGGACAAACACAGACACACAGACATATATATATATATATATATATATATATATATATATATATATATATATATATATATAAAAGTATACGTTTTGGTTGCAATGTCCTGTACCCAGATATGCGCCTATACATACAGGTGGATGTCGGTATGCACATACCTGTACGTATATATGCATATACTCATTTACTATTTGTTTTTACATGACTGAACGCAGCGTCTCCAATTTGTAAGTAGTTTTCGTAACTTCATATTTTCCGACGCTACTCTATCTCTTTCTCTTTCTCTTCCTCTATCATTTTTTCCACCTCTCGTTCTTCTTCTTTACTACTACGTATCTCGCTTTACCCCTCTCGTTCTTCCTCTGTTACTACTACGTATCTCTTTTTTCCCCCTCATACTTCCTCTCTTTCTCTTTCCCTCTCGTTGCTCACCTATTCTTCTACTTCCTCCCTTTG
>NC_142933.1:71917342-71919842 GCF_046866305.1 Octopus bimaculoides
CCTTGGAGGGGCTTCAATTTTCATGTTACTTTGTTTCGTGTGAGGAGACCACAGTGGACAACATACATATATGCATATATATATATATATATGTATATATATATATGTATAAATGTATGTATATATGTATATATATATATATATATATATATATATATATATATATATATAAGCAATGTTAATTCTCTAAATGAAGTATTAACAGTAACTGCACGATAAAGTGTAGTATATTGCCACTTAAGTGTGGCTGACCCCTAGGGGTGGATGTTACTGTTGCTTTTAGCCCCAGCCTCCTGGGGCTAAAAGCAACAGTAACATCCACCCCTAGGGGTCAGCCACACTTAAGTGGTAATATACTACACTTTATATGTATATATGTATATATATATATATATATATATATATATATATATATATATATATATATATATATATATATATATATATATATATGTATATATATATATGTATATATGTATGTATGTATATATATATATATATATATATATATATATATATATATATATATATATATATATATATATATATATATATGTATATATGTATATATATAAAGCTGAGAATGTGTTTCTGTCTGTTTGACTCTCTGTGTATCTGTATGTGTGCATCATTAAAATTCGAGAACTACCCAACCGATTTCATTCAAATTTTACACATACGTTACTTAGGGTCCACGCAGTATCATAGGCCAAGAAAATTTTCAATTTCTTGCCTAATGCGTGCCCGGAGCAATATCTTATCTCTTACACAATTTCAATATTACGTGTCATGTGAGATAATGCTTTCAGTTTTAATAGTGAAACTATTAATACTTTCACTTTGTACATATATAGATTAGTTTCATTTCTATCACTTTCACTACGATATATTAATGTATGTATATGGATGTATATATACATAAATGTATATATATTTATGTATATATATATGTGTATGTATATTTTATCTATACGTGTTTATGTATATGTATGTATATTATATGCTTATTATGGATGTATATTATATGTATACATTTGTATATATATGTGTGTATATTTATGTATATACATGTATGTATATATATGTATACATATCTATATACATGTATGTATATATGTGTATAAATATACATATGTATATATATATATATATATATATGGATATATAGACGTATATGTATATATATATATATATGTATATATATATATATATATATCTATATAGATGTATATATATATATATATATCTATATATATAAATATCAGAATGTGTGTCTGTATGTCTGTCTGTGTGAATCCCTAAGACTCGAGAACTACACAACCGGTTTCGTTCAAATTTTTTCACATGTCTTACTTAAGGTCCAGGTAGTGTCATGGGCTCAAAATATTTTCAACGTCTTACCTAATGCGAGCCTGGAGCAATCTCTTATCTCTTCCACTATTTTAGTATTACGTATCAAATGTGAAACAATAACATCTCTCTGCTGTAATGTCAGATACTTTCACTTTAATAGTTTAACTATTAATACTGAAACTATGAAAGTGAAACTGGTATCTCATATATAATGCCTACATACATACATATATACATACATTATATACATACATACATACATATATATATATATATATATATATATATATATATATATATATATATATATATATATATATATATATAATAATAAAATTATTATTATATTATATTTATCTTATGATATTTACTTTGCTTTATATTATACTCATTTATTGTGCTTTTAATAGTTAATTTTTCTATATGTGATAGTGGATTTTCATCGATGAGTTCTTGAAACTTGGTTATTTTCCCTAAAACTATATATATATATATATATATATATATATATATATATATATAAAGAGAGAGAGAGAGAGAGAGAGAGAGAGAGAGAGAGAGAGAAAGAGAAATAAGAAAATGAAGGGGATCAATAGGTGGTATTCATCAACTTATAGACATCATATTATGTCAATATTTATTTACTAAAAGGACAATTATAACAATATACATACATGTATGACATATTATGCTTTACATATATAATATATAAAAATATAAAATATCACTAATATAACATATAGCAATAAAATTGGGATAATATCTTACAGTTGTTTCAGCCAAGAGGCAAAAATACCTCATTGTACCTTTATCCCTCCAGTGGACTGAAGTAATTAGTAGATGAAATTGAGGTACTTGGGTGTTTATTTAGGCTTCGTCAGAGATTTTAGAAAGTACATAAGGTTATGTTATAAATATAAATACACACATATATATATACTTTTACATATACATACATATACATAAATATACATAAATACATATACCTACACTTAAATGTACATACATAAATGCATGTATAAGCATACAAATGAATCAATTATTATTATTATTATTAGATGCATTATATTATTCATATTAGATAAAATATAAACAGCGATATAGGAGAGTTATAAGAGGAGTAATATTGTAATTTATAAAATCAATA
>NC_142933.1:71924842-71947342 GCF_046866305.1 Octopus bimaculoides
AAAAACAGGCAAAGAAAGACCAAGTTTTTCTGCTGCGGTGGGCGGCAATATGACGGAAACGGAAGTGAAAATGGACCAGTTTCGCAGCTTAATTAAAAAAAAAAAAAAAAAAACGGTAGCGAAACGGAACTACTGCCTCTTTCAGAGACAGTGCAAGCGTTAAACGCGAGAACGGTCGTCTACAAAATTTAGAATTTAAAGGAGAAACGAATTATGGACGCAAAAAAATGATGTCGTAGAAAGATGCTTATCCCCAGTATGGAACCAAATAAAATAACCCACGTTAGCCGTGGGATGAGCAGCGCAACGGTAGAGGTGCAATTCAAAACGGCCAACATAGCAAAGGAAGTCTCAACAAAGACCTTGCGAAACGAAGAAATAATTCTGCTACCTGGGTTACAAGACAGCCAAAATGACCGTGGTTGAGATTCCGGCTGGTTACAAGGTCATGAGGGTAGCAGCAGGTGTCATCTACGACGTGACCCTGCTTAATTCGTCATGGGAAAAGGAAAAGGTGTAGTTGCTGGGCTTTTCAGCGCATTAGGTTAAAGTCTAAAAAAAAAAAAAGTCAAAACTTTTATTTCTATATATTATTCATAATTCTTAAACCTAGGTATCATTCGAACTCACAATAACGATAATTGTTTGTATTGTCCTGTTTTGTCCTCTCTGTGCACGATAATATTTTGTTGGCACTCCGTCGCTTACGACGTCGAGGGTTCCAGTTAATCTGATCAACGGAACAGCCTGCTGGTGAAATGAACGTGCAAGTGGCTGAGCACTCCACAAACACGTGTACCCTTAACGTAGTTCTCGGGGATATTCAGCGTGACACACTGTGACAAGGCTGACCCTTTGAATTACAGGCACAACAGAAACAGGAAGTAAGAGTGAGAGAAAGTTGTGGTGAAAGAGTACAGCATGGTTCGCCACCATCCCTTGCCGGAGCCACGTAGAGCTTTAGGTGTTTTCGCTCAATAAACACTCACAACACCCGGTCTAGGAATCGAAACCGCGATCCTATGACCGCGAGTTCGCTGCCCTAACCACTGGGCCATTGCGTCTCCACGATAATATTTATCGTAATAAAAATTCATCTCTAGCAGACGAATTGTCCAGTACTGAAGAGAGGCAGAAATAGCTCGAGAAAGGGCCAGTCTGCTGGTGGTAGGGGTTCGCTCCACTGCTCGCAATATTTCGGATGCAGCTGTGCATCGTTAACAAGCGAGAGAAGGTATCCTATTGTGGTTAAAAATTGCAGTACAGTCCGTTTTAGCGGACAGCCATGTTGAAGTGGCTACGAACACTACTTATATACATATATTAACAAGTGTACATCCTTCATATTTTTCATATTTGCTTTATCACGATAATCTGACACCTGTAAACTATTACTATTTGCAAAGCGTGTTAATAGAATTACACCAAACTCTATCACTAACTGCACTCAGGAACAGAATTGTTTTAAGTACGTGTATACCCCAGTTAAGTATACCTATACAAAAACAAAGACAGAAAACAAACCGACGGACCTTAACGATAGGCAAAGAGAGAGGTAAAGCCAACGAAATCCAGCTGAATACAATCGGGTAATTTCCCACATCAACTGCCTTTGTATGTAACCATTATTGTGTGCGTGAGTGTGTGTGTGTGTGAGTGTGTGTGCGTGTGCGCGCGCGCAGACTGATGCCTGAGGGTCGCATCAAATGGCTTCTACGTGGGGGTACACAAAAGTGACTAGAAACGTTCTCTGTGGCACAAGCCACAAGTTCAGGTTTCTACCGTTAGAAGCCACTTGGTGCGACCATCAGGCATCAGTCTGTCGACCGGTGTCCTCGATTGAAGTCGTGCTGCCACGTGGTGCGTCCTTGTTTTGCGGTGCTTTTTCTCTGTTCGTCGATTGTTTGCGATAGTTGAAACTAAGAAACAGCGTGCATTCGTGAAATTCTGTTTTTTTTTGCTGAGGAAAAGGGCGGTCGAAACAGCTGTCATGCTTGAAACTACTTACAAGGACGCTGCCAGGAGCAAAACATTAGTTAATAAGTGGTTTCCGCACTTTAAGAATGGTCACTTGTTCTTCACATCTGCAAATTCAGGACGACTGTTGACATCCCGAACGAATGAAAGCAACTTGAAAATTCATGAAGTGATCTTGCAGGAACTTCACCGAACAATTGACTGGTGTGTCCTGGAGCTCCTGGCAACGAATATTGAGTGAGGAATTGCGAATGAAAAGAACTGCAGCAAAATTTGTGCTCGCTTGCTCACGGAAGATCAAATGCAGTCACGACTGAATGTCTGTGGGGAACTGAAAGATTAGATGGAAGTTGTTCTGTATCTTTATTGGGATTTCATCATTGGTGACGAAAGCTGGTGCTACAGAATTTGCACTTGTGGAAGAGTTAAAGAAAAAAAAAACGACGTTCAAAGGCATCACTTAACAAGAGCTCCAGCACTACTTCGAACAGTGGAAAACGCGGCTGGCCGAGTGCATTGCTTCAAACAGAGAATAGATTAGAGGCGATAAAAGTGTAAGCATGTAAAACCGAGTGAATAAAATAATATTGGAAAATTCCGGTTTCTTTTGGGTACCCCCATATATTCTTTTATTCTCTTACATGTTTCAGTCATTTTGAATGTGGTCATGCTGGAGCACCACTTTAAAGGGTTTTTCAGTCGAAGAAATATACCCCTGGACTTATTCTTTGTAAGCATGGTATTTATTCTATCGATCACTTTTACCGAACCGCTAAGTTACGGGGACGTAAACACACCAAGATTGGTTGTCAAGCGATGGTAGAGGGACAAACACAGACACAAACACACAAATACACACACACACACACAAATACACACACACACAAATACACACACACACATACACACACACACACATATCTATAATAATAAATGTCAAGTTTGTGTGTTTGTGAATTTGTTACTTTAACTTCCCCGAGACTATCGAATAGATCTTGATGAAACTTGACACGTGAGTGGGGCTTATACTCATGCAGTTACTTATGCACTTGAAACTTTAAAAAAAAAATCGATTTTTAATCAGCTTTGAGTTTTCAAAAATCGTAAAATTTCGGCGTTTTTCGCACTAGCCATCGTGATATCAATTTGACGAAATCCTCCTCAAAGCGTAAAATTTCGCCATTTTACGCACACGTACAAAAATAACGACGACACGAGTTCGCTACCAGACTCTGCTCATTTTTTCCTCAAACTGGTCCTACCCATTAATATAGATTTAAAATTTTTGAAAAATGTCTCATGGCTATAAACAGACATCTTATTAACGGTAATTTTTTTTACCGGGTACCTCAGCTAGTATATATGTGTATATATATATATATATTTATATATATATATATATATATATATATATATATATATATATATATATATATATATATATATATATATATATATATGTATATATATATATATATACGACAGACTTCGTTCAGTTTCCGTCTACCAAATCCAGTCACAAGGCTTTGGTCGGCCCGAGGCTATAGAAGACACCTGACCAGGATGCTACGCAGTGGTACTGAATACGGAACCATGTGATTGGGAAGCACACGTTCACACACACACACGCACACACACACACACACACACACACACACACACACATACACACACATACACACACACACACATGCACACACACGCACACACACACACACACAGAGGAACCTGTGATGTCCACATGTTACTTGAGAGTGTATAACAAAAGAAGAAGTCTAACTTTTGCTAGCCAGCCACCCTGTTGTGTAATATATTAATATCTTGTAATATTATAACATAAATTAGGGCATAGTTTTTGAAAATAAAATAAGTTGAAGGAATTTAAATTACAGCATATGATGCACATTACTCAGCAATAGGGTGTATTTTGTCGAATACAACATAATCATGTTACATTAAAAAAAACAAACTGTGAGTGAGCCACTGATCCAAAAGATGACATAATCTCCTCTAGACGGCTGATGGCTCTGACATGAAGTTGAATTTGCCAACACTTTGTAACTGTAATCCATGTTTCGAGAGATTTCGGGAAAACTTTGGCGGAAAAACTGTTTGGTGGAAAAACTCGTTCACGTTTCATGAAGTTTGCTGTCAACTGCAATGAGACAGATAATGCTGATTTAATTGAATCACAGCCACGTTGGTTTTAAAGTCTTTAACGATGATGTCTTTCGTTTTATGGAGATATATTAGGTTATGGTTCTGGAGTGCGAGAAGCTCAGAGCTATGATTCAAAACTCAGCTGGGGCCTGGTTACAACGTGTTAAGTGAGAAACACGAAAACAAAAAAAAGTCCTTGAATTCATTGTACACAATTGTAACTGATTTTACAGAGTTACAGTTTTCCTAATTCTTCAAACTGCTTTTGCATTTTACTGTATGTGGCTTAATGTATCAGGTTGGCGACTAAGTTCCCGCCGTTTTTTTAAAATTGAAATTCTTAAAAAGGTTTAATAAAGAATAACAACTAATTAATCAATAATGTAGTAACCCTTGTTGTTTACAACTTCTTCCCAACGTTCAACAATATTTTCAATACCTCGTTGGTAGAAATCACCTGATTTCGACTCGAAAAATTCATCCAACCAAGCTCTCAATTCTGTATTATTATTGAACGAAACTCTGCGCATAGCATTTGAAAGAGATCGAAAGAGGTGGAAATCCGTTGGAGCCAAATCAGGAGAGTACGGCGGGTGTGGCAGCACTTCTCAGCCATGCGTTTGAATGGCTTCCTTGGCCATATTGGCGATATGAGGGCGGGCGTTGTCGCGCAACAGAAGAACTCCATGCTGACGATTAGGTCTTTTCTCTTGAATAGCCGTGTTGATTCGTTCCATCTGTTGAACATACAGTTCCGCGTTGACCGTTTGGTTCCGTTCAAGCAATTCGTAATGGATAATCCATTCCCAGTCCCACCGTACGCACAACATCATTTTACGCGGATGAAGATTTTGTTTCGCGCGCGGTTTCGCTTGTTTACCGGGGCTAAGCCATTCCTTATGCTACTTCGTATTGATGTACAGGCACCACTTTTCGTCGCCAGTAACGATTCAGTAAATAAATCGTTGCTTGTGTCCATGAGTTGAGCGGTGACAAGAAAGCAAACCAGCGGAGATTGTGGCTCGTTGATTTTTGTTGTTGTCACTTAAAGCATGCGGAACCCATGCTCCATACTTCTGAACCTTTCCCATCGAGTAAAGATGCTTTTCTATAGCAGTGTGGGAGCATCCCATTTTCTCTGCCAGTTCCCTTGTCGTTTGATGTGAATTTTCGTGCAAAATTTGGTTTAATCGCTCTTCATCGAATTCAACTGGACGACCAGAACGAGGTGCGTCTTTGAGGTCAAAATTTCCATTTTTGAATTTGGCATACCAATCACAAATGCTGCGAGCAGTTTTTGCGGCCTTTGAACCTTGATTAAAAGCAGAAAGAAGGAGGTGTCAAAAATGCTCGTTTTTCTTAACTTGACATTCCATTTTAATCATCTGAAAATAAACAAAAAGTAACTAAAATTAACTAGAAAAAAAAAGAAACAAAATAGATTCCAAAATGATTCAAAAATAGAATTCTCGAAAAAATGCATTCCAAAATGATTCAAAAATAGAATTCTCGAAAAAATGCATTCCAAAATTTAAAAACGCAATAAATTCCAAAATTTAAAAAAACGGCGGTAACTTAGTTGCTAACCCAATAATAACATAGTACTACTGCTACTAACAATAATGATTTCAAATTTTTGCCTCAAGGGCAGCTTGAGGGAGGGGATTAAATCGATTACATCGACCCAGTGCGTAACTGGTACTTATTTAATCGACCCCAAAAGGATGAAAGGCAAACTCGACCTCGGCGGAATTTGAACTCGCGGCAGACGAAATACCGCTAAGCATTTCGACCGGCGTGCTACCGATTCCGCCAACTTGCTGCTTTACTGCTAGTAATAATAATACAAAAGGTACAAGGACGGAAATTTGGTGGGAGGGGACTAGCCGATTATATCGACTCGCGTGTTTCACTGGTACTTAATTTATCGACCCTGAATTTATCACCGCCTCAATAATAGAGTTAACAATAATCCTTTCTGTTATCGACACAAGGCCTAAAATTTTGTGGGAGGTGTCTAGTCAATTACGTCGACCCCAGTGTTTCAGTGGTACTTAATTTATCGACCCCAAAAGGATGAAAGGTAAAGTCGACCACCGCGGGATTTGAACTCACAACGTCTCCGAAGAACATATAAAACACATCTCAGTAGCTTAGAACCGGAATTACACTGAATGATTACTGACGTTGATGTTCCACTTTCGCTTCCACACCTTTATAAAGGTCAATAATATGAATCAACGAGAAGGTCACCATGGTATCAGTCCTGCTAAAAATAGTGTCCTAATTTCTTCTAAAACACACCCAAATTTCTTAAATGCGGTTAGTCTCAATAAAAAGATGGTAAGGTCACGTCACGGTTTAAAACATTTAATCATATCCTAGGTCTACTGAATCAGTTACACAACAACAATAACAACATTACAAACAATAAAACAAGGGTCAATGGCAATGGTTTCTACATCGCGTTTAAAGGGTCTTTCTCTATTTACATCAGTAACAAACTGTTTCCTGAAGTGAGTTCCGAGGAACTCAGTCTCGCGACATGAGTGCCTTTTAACAAAATACAATGAAACGTTTTTCTGGGGTTTTTGTTTCTTTTTTTTAAAGATAGACACTATTTTGAAAATATATTGTCGTTTATGCTTTACGTCTTTCAGTCGTTAGACTGCGGTCATGCTGGGACACCGTCTTGAAGAATTTTAAGTGGAATGAATTGATCCCGGAACTTATTTCCCTTAATTCTTGTACCAATCTATTGGTCTCTTTTGCCTAAACACACCAATATTGGTTGTCAAGTGGCAGTGCGGAACAAACAATCACGAACACACAAACACATATACGAGAGGGTGCTGAAAAGTTCTTGACTTTAAGGGTGTCGCGAAAGGCCTAGTTGGAGGCCCAACCTATTCGTGTTTTTCTACATGGCTTAAAAAAACTAAAGGACCACTGTAATAAGTGTGCGAATCTGAGAGGGGAATATGTTGAATAAAATCATAATTAACTGATTCTCCTGTATTCTCTTTTACCCAAAGCTAGGAACCTTACGGCAACCGCTCGTGTACACACACACACACACACACACACACACACACACACACACACACACACACACACAGACACACACACACACACACACACACACACACACACACACACACACACATATATATAAACAGACTCACACATATATATATATATATATAAACAGACTCACACACACACACACACACACACATATATATATATATATATATATATATATATATATATATATATATATATATATATATATATATATACACATATATATGGAGACCCCATTCGGTCATGAATGACCATGGGATTGCACCTAGAAAGTTACTCTCCGAGGCACAAGACCGGGCAAGGTTGTTTGTGGAAGGCCAGCAGTCGTCCATGCATACCAGACTCCCCTCTCCACACCACAGATGTTATCCAAGGGAATGGAAAGGCCGATATGGCTTGGCACCAATGATGTCGCAACTCATTTCTACAGATGAGTTAACTGGAGCAAAGCGAAATAAAGTGTCTTGCTCAAGAACACAACACGCAGCCCAGTCCAGGAATCTAATTCACAAACTCACGATCGTAAGCTCGACGCTCTAACCACTGAGCCAAACACACACACACACACACACACACACACACACACACACACACACACACACACACACATATATGTATGTATGTACACATATATGTATATATATATACATATACACACATATATATATACATATATACATGCACATGTATATATATGTGTGTGTATATATGATTATATATATATATCTTTGTGTGTGTGTACATATATATACATACACACACACATATATACACATATACATACACATGAATATATATGTATATATACGTGTGTGTGTGTGCTTTGGTCAGCTTGTGGATATAGTCGAAGACACTTGCCCATGGTGTCCCGCATTGAGACTGAACCCGTGTCCAGCAACGCCTGCATGTTCTTTTATATATATATGTATATATATATTTGATATTTTATTTCTTTTCAGTCATTAGATTGGGGTCATACTGGGGCATCCCCTTGAAGAGTTTAGGCGAACAACAGTACACATTTTAAAATCTGGTACTTATTCCATCAGTTTTTTTTAATGCCGAAGCGCTATGTTACAGGGACGTACAGAAACCAAGGCTAGCTGTCAAGTGATGGAGTAGACTAACACACATATGCTAATACATATATATATATATATAGGCTTATAAGTGGATTTGGTGGACAGAAACTGAAAGAAGCCCGTCGGTTGTATATATATATATATATATATATATATATATATATATATATATATATATATATATATAATTATGTGTATTTCTTCTATCTTAATGAATAAAAATTCTCTAACGGTTTTTTTCAAATGAATCAAGTCATAACCTTATCCATATATTGTTTTCATAATCGGTCATAATGTCTTACGTTTAAGATGATTCCCATGCTTTCCCTGATGAGAAGGTTACAATTTTAATATCAAAGATCCCTATGGATCACACAGGTTGTAATCCTTTGAAACATATGTAGGAATAAAGTATGCAATTATAACATGCGTTTTCTCCAATCCTTAAATTCTTATATATATATATATATATATATATATATATATATATATATATATATATATATATATATATATAGTGCCTGCTTTCTCGTATACCAGAAAAGACATTGGCAGACAGAATCACTGAAATGTGTCATTGATAATGCAGTGTGAGGCCCTTATTTGTCTCTTGTGCCCTGCCAAAGATTTGCACATTTTATTGCATAATGCACAGTTGTGCTGGTTGGCAGAAGGAATACGTGCCACAGAATGGAGTCTTTTGTCATGTCTTTTCAATCCTCCAACTGAACAGCATACCTTTCCTCGGGTTTCACATGGTCTGTTGTGAACATAACCGTATCACAGTTTACACAATTTACAAGAGTCTCGATTCCTGTAACTTCTATGATGACTGACCAGGCCTACATGACTCAAGCATTTCCTCCTACAAATCACACACGTAAAAAAATTACACTCCTTATATATATATATATATATATATATATATATATATATATATATATATATATATATAAACTTTATTTAAAAGCAGCAGAAATATAACAAAAGACTGTTACTCGGAGTTTCACGTTCCCGTTCGTCGGACAGTTTTGTTAGAAAGGTGGAAGGAATGACAATGCAATCAAAAGTAATATAAAATTTGAGACACATAGATCTCTTTGATTGGTCGTTTCAAATAACGGTCATGGATGCGCAATGAACAAAACAAATGAATTTAATATAGATTCATCCTATTTTAAAAATATCGAAGAAAACCTTAAATAGAAAAATGGGCTCAAAATACATATTGTAAATAATTAATTATATTCGAATAAGCACATTAAAATCAAATCAAATAAAATAAAATATACCCTGCATTCAAAATAAAATATGTGTGTGTGCGTTTGTATCTGTACCTCTCCCTTACTGTCGTTTGACAACCAGTGTTGGTGTGTTTACGTCCCCGTAAATTAGTGGTTCGGTAGAAGAGACTAATAGAATGAATAAGTACAAGAATTAAAATAATAAGTACTGGGGTCAATTCATTCTACTAAGCGTGAAACTAATACTACATCCCCTGTGCATGTCCGCTTGTTCTTTGTCATTGTTAATTTTAATGTTCATCTGACTATATATATATATATATATATATATATATATATATATATATATATATATATATATATATATATATATATATATATCACACACACAGACTCATAGCTCGGTACTGCGGACCTTCCTTTGACGGATTTCTGCACCAGCGGACAAAATCACGACATATCAACAACACCTCTTCCCCATCCATGGTAAGTCTGATTTTAAATTTAAAATGTTGAATGTACAGTGTACAGGTATTTTACACTGTCAGATTGGATAGTGTGTTTGATTAAAAGTACAGTACTGTATTTATTTCTCTGTCTTCCGTAATGTAATTGTAACCTAACCTTAGTCTCGGTACCTACGGACAATCGGCTCCATCGGACCGATGTTCTCTACTGTTAGTCCGTAGTTCCGAGGTATGAGTGTATGTATACATATGCATATATATGTATGTGTGTGTACATATATATATATATATACCGGAAGACCCTCTTCGGTCACGAATGACCATGGGATTGCACCAAGAAAGTTCCCATCCAAGGCACAAGTCCGGGCAAGGTTGTTTCTGGAAGACCAGGAGTCGCCCCTTGCATACCACCCTTCCCTCTCCATGCCACCGATACTATCCAAGAGAAAGGGCAAAGGCCGATTCAACATCGTACCAGTGACATCGCAACTCATTTCTACAGCTGAGTGAATTCGAGCAACGTGAAAGTGTTTTGCTCAAGAACACAACACACAGTCTGGGTTCCCTCGCGTTTTTTGTCTGCTACCAAATGCACTCACAAGGCATTAATCAGCCCAAGACTATAGTAACAGTCATTTGTCTAGGGTACCACGCAGTGAGATTGAACCCAAAACCATGACGTTGCAAAGCGACGTCTCATCCCCAACAATCTTGCAAGTTTATTATAGAACGAAATTATGAGAGTGGAAGCAAGACTATCGATTAGATTCTATAAAGCATCTGCTGCGAAGTTGTTGATCCACTAAATATTTTGTAGCACCAGCAAAGCATGGCTATTAACTTCTTACGAGAAAGTCTATCGGCCATTAATTGAAGAGAGAACTATTAACAAAAAATACACGAGATTGAATTAATTTTCTGCGAAATTACGTACTTCCTGAGCATATTCGAGTTTGTCGTAATTGTGGAGATGTAAAGCTTAGTGAGGACCTGTATTGTACACACGCTGGTGCGCGCGTGCGTACGAACAAACACACACACACGTCTTGTTATAAAACTGTTTTTCTTCGTCTGACGAATTTCTAACGGGAAATTCCTTACATGTCTATCTAACATGTAAATCTATGTAACTTCAATTAGCAAATGAAAACGTGTAATGGAGACTAAATAATATCTAAAAATGTTCCGTTTGCCTGTTTTGCTATACAATAACTGTGCAAATGATATTTCCATAATTCTCAATTTTAATATGTATTCTGACTAACATACAACAGAAACTATGGATACATATTAATTGTAATAATAGAATAAGCAGATGTGCTTCAAAAGGAAACAGCTGGGATTTACCCTAACTACCAATATAGTATAATATAATATAACATAATATAATATAACATAATATAATATAATATAATATAACACACACACATACACACACACACACACACATACACACACACACGCGCACACACACACACACACACACACACACACACACACACACACACATATATATATATATATATAATTAACATAATAGGGTAAAAATTGATATTAATTAATATCAATTTAATACCAGGAAACCACTACATTAAAAGAATCAGAAGAATCATATATATATATATATATGTATATTCCTCAGAAGAACACTCTTTTGTGGACATCTCAAGTATTACTAGGCATATAGCATGGAAGCATGAAAATGATAGCACTTGAGTGACAAATAGAAGAACTGCAGCTTTAATATATATATATATATATATATATATATATATATACATACATATATATATATATATATATATATATATATATATATATATATATATATATATATATATATATATATATATATATATATATATATATATATATATATATATATATATATATATATATATATATATATATATATGCGATCAATGTTTTGTTCAAAATCCAATTGAAATCGATGGAGTTGTTGAAATTGCAGTGAGGAGTTTTTTTTTAGACATTAGATCTGTTAATCATTTGTGGTTTTGTTTTAATTCATAAAATTTTCACTTTTTTTTTTACCTATACAGCACCTACTTCTGACAAGGTAAATAGTTTATTCTCAGCGCACTATGGAGAAAGATGACCCACTTACCTCTTTGTTATGACGGTACTGTTTGATTTTTTTTTCGGTTGTGGTGGTGGTAGTGGGGATGCATTTAACAGCTGTTTCATCTAGGATGAGTGACCATATGAATGTTTTTCCATTGACTCAATAACTTCCGCTTTGTCTTCTAAAGAGGACCAAAACGGAAGTCAGTATTGACGTAGAAGGATTTCCTGTTTCACTCTACAAAAGTGTGTTTCGTTTTTAGTAAAATGAAGATCGCTATTTTCACCAATACTATAAACATGAATTATTTTTACTTTCTCCTCTGAGCTGACCACCGTTACAAATCGAGTTCCCCAGTCCTTCAGTTATCAAACATTTTACTAACTTTTAATTGGAGCGTGCACGATTTCATTCTTTAAGTCTGACTGGAGATACATCACAACAATACTCGGAACAGCAACAAAATCATCATCAATAACAGCAACAACAACGACGATTGCAATGAAGATGACAACGATCATGACACAAGGCATATTTTCCATAGAACCACACTGGCCATCTCACATTTTTCTCGTGTGCAAAAACCCATGTCTGCATTATCAAGTACTTACTTTTCTAAGACAGTGGAGTGAGATTGAAGAGAGATCTGGTTGTTATTTGCAGTAGGCTGAAAGACCGCGTAGAAACTCCCTCGCTCACACTCTCCTGGAGACGCTGTGACTTTCTCGAGCTTATTTCAGTTTAGAAAGTGTAATTCAGTCTACAAGTATAATTTATCCCCACTTCAACGGGATGGAACGAAACAGTCTGTTGTTTTGTTGCTCTGCAGGATATAAGATTACCAATGTAAGCTAACGAAACACTTGTCTATTTATATCGTGCTCGAGATGCTGTAAGATATTAAGAGTATCTCATTGTACCTAATGACAGCTTGGGAGGTTTATTTAGCCGTGGCTGTGTGGTAAGAAGTTTGTTTTCCAGCTGCATGGTTTCAGGTTCAGTCCCAATGCGTGGCACCTTGGGCAAGTGACTTCTACTATAGTCACAGGCTTACCAAAACCTTGTGAATGAATTTGGTAGATGGAAACTGAAAGGAGCCTGTCAAATATCTGTGTGCCTGTCTTTGTGTCAGTGTTTGTCCCCCATCAGCTCTTGACGACCGTTGTTGATGTGTTTACGTCCCCGTAACTTAGCGACCCGGCGAAAGATGCTGAATAAGTATCAGTCTAAATAAAAAGAAAAATACTGGGGTCGAATCATTCGACTGAAAAGTTTTCAAGGCAATGCTCCAGCATGACCGCAGTTTAATGACAAACAAATAAAAGATAAAGGTTATCTGGGATGAGTTTTAATAAAACCTTTTTTTGCGGCTAACTAACCTCTTTTGTTTACATTACTAAAGCTACTTCTAACAGGAAATTTAATGTTGTTTCACTTGTTCGGTGCTATTGCATATCAAGCAGATAAATATTACGCTGTCTGTATGTACCTCAGAATAGTGATATAAATTCGTTTCCACTGTGACTCGCGTATTCGAAACCGGCGAGCTGAAATAACAGCGAAAATATCGATATCTTCCAGTCGTCTCGCTCACCTTCGAGTCGATTCGTTTCGCCTGGTTTTGAGACAGACTGTATTTTTCAACATTTTACATCTGGTCGAAATACCGCATCCTGAAATACCACCGACATTTAACATCTGGCCGAAATACCGCATCCTGAAATACCGCATCCGAAAAACCGCATCCTGAAAGCGTTTAAACAAAACACATGCATTAAGTATGTCTACATTATTAGAGCTGCTTCTAAGTCAAAGTCTAATTTTGCTTAACCCCGATGTAACATATTAAAAAGCGTAGCAGTTCGGCAAAGATAACGATAGAGTAAGAACTAGGCTTACGAATAATAAGTCCTGGCGTTGATTTCTTCGATTAAAAAGACTCTTTCAGGCAGTGAAACAAATAAAAGAGTAAAAGAATAAATAGAGATGAGGGTATTGGTCCCAAAAAGTTTATAACCGTATCTAAGAGTGTTATGAACAACATTGACAAAACTAAAAGCTAGTACAGAAGATATATGAAGCTTGAGCCTAAGTCTGGATCATTTCTTAAAAATCTATTTTTATCATAAAGCGGTGAGCTGACAGAATCGTTAGCACACTGGACAAAATGCTTAGCGATATTTCGTCCGTCTTTACGCATTGAGCTAGTTCAAATTCAGCCGAGGTCGAGTTTGCGTTTCCTCCTCTCGGGGTCCATAAAATAAGCACAAATTGAGCACGGGGGTCCATGTAAACGACTTATCCCCTTCCCCAGAAATTGTTGTACTTGTGCCAAAATTTGAAATCAATATTCATTCCTATTTTGTGCCTTAACTAATGTCACGACACAATTCCGGGCACCATTACGCTAAATGACTCAGCAATAAGATAGACATAATTTGTTTAACCGGAAGTTGAAGAAAAATGTGAAAATAAATGCATAAAAAAGAAAAATTAAATGTTTCCTTTTTGCATCCTAGCAGATAACACAAATTACAAGTAATCATTCGAGAAAATGCCAACTGTATAGTGTTCAGAGTGAAACGCCAATGACCAAATATTGTCATTTATATGAATCCCGTAAACATTGTCAAGAGAGGACTTCAATATAAAATTGATCAACTAGAAAACACGAGAAAGAAAAGACAGAAATATTGTTTATCAGTTTTCAGTTTCAACGAAGTTTCTAAGTACACAGAAAAGCGATAATGACAGATAAACAACGAAGCTGATGTCAATATTTTTTTTTAATTGGCACAAGGCCATAAAGTCTTAGAAGAGATATGTAATCGATGGAAAATACGTAATATTGGAAATAATCTTATCGATTCTTAGAATATTGAAGTCGTAGTTGACAAATCGAGTCGACGACGACGACGACGATGATGATGATGGTAGTGATGGTTATGGTAGTGATGGTGATGAATGATAACAGTGATGACGTGGATGTCAACTGCCAGGACGAAAAAGGTGGCGGTAGTGGCAGTAGAGGTAGTGGTGGTGGCAGTAGAGTTAGTGGTGGTTGAGTTAGTAATGTGATGGCGTCGTGATAATGACGACGATGATGAAGATGATGATGATGATGATGATCATCATCATCATTATGACCATGGTCTTACTCAGTCTTATTGAGGAAGACAAGATTGAGCACGTTTCTATTTCCTAAAGACGTGACAAGAATGCTTGCTATCAACGTAAACAAAGTAAACATTCTCTTCTGAGAAAAATGCGTAGCTTTAATTACTCATAATTTATATTGATACAAATACATTTTCCCCAAACATTGTGCTAATTGCAAATATGTACATCCACTCAGAGATGAAAATTATTCGCTACCAGTCACGATCGGCGCAGAATCATGTGAATCTTCGAAATCTACTGCTCCATCAATATTACTTTGAGACTCAGAATAAAATGGTCTATTTTCAATAGGCATAAAGTTACTTCTTATGCAGAAGTGATATAATCAACAAAATTTTAAAAGATGTAAATGTGTAGTGGATGACAGATCTATCATAACGGTCTCTTGTAAGAGTCGACAGGCCGTCGGAAACGGTAATAATATATTAGTTGAACACGGTGTTTCACAACGGTTTTTCGCAAATGAATCCTTAACATTTGGTTGCTTACTACCGCCTTCTTCCAACTCCTATCTCTATGCAATAAAACCTATGGATGAAATTAAATTTAAAATAACTATAGGCGCAGGAGTGGCTGTGTGGTAAGTAGCTTGCTTACCAACCACATGGTTCCGGGTTCAGTCCCACTGCGTGGCACCTTGGGCAAGTGTCTTTTACTATCGCCTCGGGCCGACCAAAGCCTTGTGAGTGGATTTGGTAGACGGAAACTGAAAGAAGCCCATCGTATATATGTATATATATATATATATATATATATATATATATATATATATGCATGTTTGTTTGTGTGTCTGTGTTTGTCCCCCACCATCGCTTGACAACCGATGCTGGTGTGTTTACGTCCCCGTAACTTAGCGGTTCGGAAAAAAGAGACCGATAGAATAAGTACTAGGCTTACAAAAAATAAGTCCTGGAGTCGATTTGCTCGACTAATGGCGGTGTTCCAGCATGGCTGCAGTCAAATGCCTGAAACAAGTTAAAGAGTAAAAGAGTATAAACAATATTATTAATTTTGCGTATAAAGATATTTTTATGCATATGAATAAAAAAGGAATAATTATGATAGCAAGTATTATTTATTAAAATAATTAACATCTAAACAATTAAAACAGCGCACATCGTTTACTAACGCGATTAATGTGGTTGATGAACAGCAGCAAATTCGCAATATTTGGTTCCAAGTAAGGCAGCGAGCTGGCAGAAACGTTAGCACACCGGGCGAAATGCTTAGCTGTATTTCGTCTGCCTCTGCGTTCTGAGTTCAAATTCCGCCGAGGTCGACTTTGCCTTTCATCCTTTCGGAGTCGATAAAGTCATTTTTATACTTCATCAATGTGTATATCAAAAGTGACTTTTATTATATTTTGCACACAAATTGGTATTTTTACCTAGTAATGAATCCTTAGTTTGTTCAAGTCATTGAATCCTGCTCGACATCTCTCAGTTGTAAGTAGAACGTAGATCACCAGATTATAATCTGTAAATAATTAATAAAAAGCTTTTCATTGATGAAAACTAAGAAACTCCTTTCTACTGAGGTTTTGCACGTGCAATTCCATTTTGCTTATTAAGCAGTTGACTGAATTTTTCACGTGTGTTGGTTTAAAGTTACGTTTTCAAATTCATGCTGTCTATCTTACTACAAATATCTGCTAAGTAAGCCACATCTTCACAAATAAAGTCTATGTCATAAGTGAAAATTCAACAATTGTGTGTGAAGCTAGAAAAAGCGTTTCAAACCTGATCCTTTTTGACAGCCATCGAACTTAAGTGTGGAGAAATAGTTTCATAATTCTCATTCTATTCATATGACTTATGGATCGGCCTAATATTTCAGGCTGACTTTGGATTTTGTTAATAGCGAATATTACTAATGTTAAGCTTGAAGACAGTACATACTTTTTCATATATAATACCTGGGCTGATTGGCGATTTGTCACTGTCCCGTACGATACTGTATTGTTGAACGGGTATATTTTTCTAATTACTTTTTCATCTTCTTAAGCTTCAAAAACCATTTTCTCTTCTACATCTGTTTTCAACGATTTCAACTATTTCTTCGACGGAACACATGAAAGCGGTCAATAAAGTTTCTTTGCCTCGTGCAGTTCATACATCAAGCTGTAGGCTAAATTCACTTCTAAATTCTATGAACAAACTGATTTTCATTTATCCTCGCCTACTTCATCAATCCGACAATAGACAGTATTATTACAGACAAAAAACCGGTTTTGAAACATCTGTATCTACTCCCAGTACTGATGTACTAATTTCGGAAACTTAAAACATTTATTAAAATCTTCCCATTTTTCTGTGATTTATCATGTTTCACTGTTAGTTGTCATATCTTTTACTAAACAGCGAGGCAATTGTTAAGTCTTGGATCAGATTTTAAAAAAATATTTGCAGAGTAGAGCGTTTTTGTTGAAATGCTATTCTGTTGTGTGTGTGTGTGTGTGTGTGTGTGTGTGTGTGTGTGTGTGTGTGTGTGTGTGTGTGCGTGTGCGTGTCTTTGAGTATGGTGCTTCTCCACCCTACCACCACTGCTTGACAACAGATACTAGTTAGTTTATGTTCTCCATAACTTAGCGGTTACGCAAAAGCCAGATAGAGTAAGTGCCGAGCTTAAGAAAATAACTACTGGAGGCGATTTGTTGAACTTAACCCTTCAAAATGGTGCACAATCATGGTCGCAGTCCTATGACTGAAACAAGTAACAGTTAATACACACACACACACTCACACACACACACACACACACACACACACACACACACACACACATGTTGGGTCATCCCATAAATAACGCGGTTTTTTCAATTGTATCAACTAAAAGTCGAAGGAAGACAGGACAAACTACCTGCACCAACTTGCTATGAAACTAGGTAGTAATTTTACCTACTTATTCTTAGTGCATGTTTTGAAGAGTGCTGTTCGATTTTAACTGTTATTTTTTCAAAGCTATAATGGAAGTGACAAAGCATATTTGGCCTATTTTGCTTTATGAATTCAGTAAAAGTAACAACGCAATGGAAAGTGCGAGGAATATTAATGTAGGATATGGTAATCGGACAATAAGCATAAGCCAGTGTCAATGGTGGTTCCAGAAATTCCGAGCCGGAACTTACAGCCGGAACTTACAGCCGGAACATGAGCTTCGTCCTGGAAAATTTGTAGAGCTCGACGAGCACGTCTTGCAAACCCTGATAGAACAAAATTCCATCGTAACTGTTGAGGAACTTGCAGAGAAGCTTGGATTTGGTCATTCAACCATTCATCGACACCTGCGTGTCATTAGAAAAGTCAGCAAATTGGGTCAGTGTGTTCCTCACAAACTTTTCAGTAAGTGAATGTGTGCTCTTCTTTCCTGTCACGTCTCACGAATGTACCTTTTATGGACCGAAGAGTGACTATTGACGAGAAATGGGTTCTCTATAAAAATGTCAAGCGCTGACGTCAGTGGGTAGGGAAAGGAGAAACGCAAGCACACCAGGCTAAAGAGGGTCTTCACCCACGTAATGTGTTTTTGTCTGTTCGGTGAGATATGAAAGGTTTAGTCCACTTTGAACTTTTAAACTCAAAGCAGACAATAACAAAGGAGATCTGCTGGAAGCAGCTTGAGCGGCTTAAGTCAGTGCTAGAAGAAAAACGACCATCTTTGTTATCAAGACGAAAGGCGTTTTCCATCAGGATAATGCTCGACCACATACACCCAGGATGGCATTCCAATGGCTGGAACAGTTTGAATGGGAAACGATGCCCCATCCACCATATTCGCCGGACATTGCCCCATCTGATTGTCATTTATTCCGCAGTCTTCAAAATCATTTGGACGGAAAAAATATGAATTCTGTAGACGAGGTCACAACAGTTCTGGAGGAGTATTTTTCGTGACGGACAAGTTAATTTTGGAAGAGAAGCCTTGCAAGTCTACCAGACAGGTGGAAGAGCATTGTAAAGAATGAAGGAGAGTATATTTTAGATTAAAAAAGAACTTTGTTCATCTTAATTTTGAAAAATAAAAGTATAAAAGACTGCATTATTTATGTGTGTGTGTGTTTGAGTGTGGGTAGGTGTGTGTGTATACATATAGGGAAAACAGAATTGGAGTCCAAAAGTCGCAACAGCTGTTTCGGCAATATTTTGTTGACGCACCCTTAGATTACATCATGGCAAAATTCCACTATCTTCTGGTAAATTTGAAACAAAGAAACAAGTAAGGCAGAAATACAAGTTGACTAGCTCACCAAACTACATCATGGGACAAATTGTGTTGTGACTACTGAACCACGCTTGTGTTTTTCTTTTATATACACTCTGTACTTGGGACCATCCCGGGGTTAAACCTACAGTTTGTATTGAGTCGGGTATGCATATACGCATTTGTCTATGTGCATTTGTATTTAGATAGATCTGTAATGGTATACACGCATACAACTAGAAAGCTGTAACAGCTGTAAGACATTGTCCCTTCTTCGGTCACTAGATGTCCTTTTTAATTTTTATTACTGATATGACATAATATGTCATATGTGTTTGTATATTGTTTTTATTAACCTGTCCTCTTAGTTGAAAAATAAACAGGCAAATTGACATAATACAATGTCTGCAAGTTGATGAGTATCACATATTCCCCTCCATTTTCTTATTGCCTTATGAATTAAGGGTAAAATTTCCTTTACCCGCACCCATTTATTGCACTCAGTAAAAACATTAGTGTAATAGTAATTGGGTATCCTTCCGGCAGTATATTGGATAGATATTATCCCTTAGTGGGTTGGACTCACAACCCCTAACTTTCTTGGATTATATATATATATATATATATATATATATGTATATATATATATATATATATATATATATATATATATATATATATATATATATATATATATATATATATATATATATATATATATATATATATATATATATATATATATATATATATATATGATATGTGAGCATATGCATAATTACATACATATATGTACATACCTACATCTACATGTATATATAGATGCATATCCGGGTACAGGACGTAAAAAAAACGGGGACACCCGAATATGCATCTATATATAGATGTAGATGTAGGTATGTACATATGTGTATGTATATATGCATATGCTTACATATCATTCGTATTATTATATTATCAAACGCCACGCATCCATTTGCAAGTATATATATATATATATATATATATATAATAGAAATGTGTTATCAAAAGAAAATAGAAACTACACGTGGAAATGTAAGGGGAAAGAAAGAACATTGGAAATCAAAACAAGTAAAGGCCTTTTATGAAAAGTAACGACAGATATATACAATTAGATGAACTGAGTTAGGAATAAAAGTAATAAAAGGCATTACTGGGAATTGATAAAGAGATCCAAAAGCATACCGGTCTCGTAAAATTACTGATCACTGCTTTGAATACACTATATATACAGGATTTTGTATGGACTCGAATAGAAAGATGTGTCGCTCAAGAAGGACTTCAATTTTAACAAGTTTTATGATATTTCATATTTAGATGCTTTTATTAAATTCATTCAGTTGTTAAACTTGAATAAATCTTGGAGTTAATTGGTTTTGATTTACTGTCAGGTGACTTTTGGCCAACACTGTGTATATATCTATGCATGTATGTATGTACGGATGGATGGATGGATGCATACATGTATGTATGTATGTATGTATGTATGTACATATGTATATGTATCTATGTATACATGTGTGCGTGTGCATATGTAGGTGTCTACACACACACACATATATATACACACGTATATCAGTGCATACGTATACATACATATCTACATATATGTATATGTATATATATATATATATATATATATATATATATATTTCACAGATAATATCTGCACACAATATGAGGCTTTTGCATCCAATAGAGAGTTCAAACAGTAATATCATTAAACCAAACATTATTAACCCTTACCAAAATAACAATGATAACACTAATAATAATAATATAGGGCACAATATTAATAACAAGACACATAATAGTAATAGTCATAACAACAAAATCATTATTTCAGAAGTCAATTCCAAAAGAATTAGTTTTTTAAGTGAAAATGTGAGACTCAGAAACACTATCTACCAATGTCAAGTTAGTACTCCCAAAAATACTCACTTTTATGTAGGTTCTTCCTCTACACCTTTATCCACTAGAATTTCTAACCATTTTTCATCCTTTAGAGATAGAAGCAAACGTAATACCACGAGCCTTAGCAAACTAATTTGGGATCTTAAAGATAATACCATTAAATTTAAACTAGACTGGCTTATTCTTTCTATTTCTAAACCATATGAAAAGGGTGGAAAATTCTGTGATCTCTGTGTAACAGAATTCCTTTTCATTTTATTTTCAAAGAATAATCTGGTAAATACTTTCATAGAACATTCTTACAAATGTAAACACTGGCAAAAACATACATATTCTACGTTCAAATAACAATAAAGGTTTTCATAAAACGCTATCATATTTACCCGTAATAAGTAAATTCTTAAAATAGTTCTAATAAAACGTATTAGTTTTTCCCTCAAAGGTTAGAAGATTAAAATTATTTACGATTCTAATTATTTATCTATACTTTCGTAATTTATTAACCTTAACTAGAGTATATTTTAAATCTTGATAAACCCTTGTAACAACCATAACATACTAAATTTATGTACGTATGAACATACCGGTATGGGTGTTTTTATATATACGCGTGTATCTGTGAGAGAAAATGTATATATATATATGTGTGTGTGTCTGTGTATACATATTAATTGATTTTTCTGTGTACATATACGCATTATCATTTAGATTTTCACTCTTACCCTTGTTTCATTCTTATCAATATTATTTTTTTTTAAATATATAAATATGCATTTACGTATGATTTTTTGGATGTATGTACATTTTTGTGTAAAAATGTATTTATTAACACATAGGTTTGTTTATATATTCATATATGAGTGTACTTGTGAATAAGTATGGGAGCATATTTGTGTAGATGTATTTTTATTTTAAAAAAAAGATATAAGTAAACATTTAGATGTTTGTGTGTGTGTGTAAATATAAGTGTGTGTATATGATTGCGTATACAAGTTTATGTGAGTGTGTATGTCCACATGTGTATGTATGTGTGTATATATCTGTGTGTGTCTGTGTATGTATATATATATATATGTATATGT
>NC_142933.1:71949842-71967342 GCF_046866305.1 Octopus bimaculoides
GTAGGCACAAAGTGTGACAGTGCTAGTAACAAAAATACAGGCTTGTTTACAAAGCTCTACATATATGAATAAACTATAATCAATGATATAACACCAAATTTAATGAAAATCTTTGCAAAACACCCTTCTGTGAGAACCTAATTAGCACCCCACACACCCAAATATGACTTTAACTCAACAGGGACTACGTAAAGGCAAAATGAATTGCAATGCTTCACAGTCCGACGATGGCTTAGCTGACCGAAACTTCCAAGTCACTGTCAACAACAGTCTTTTATAAGAATAATAAATCTGTAGTCTACAAAAGTATAGAGTAACCTTTCAGATTAGTGTAAAATTTGTAAAATTGTTTTTATTATAACTAAACTTAAAGACAAATATTAATATATCTATATACAACTTTTATCTTTCACACATATGTGTGTGTGTGTGTGTGTGTGTGTGTGTGTGTGTGTGTGTGTGTGTGTGTGTGTGTGTGTGTGTGTGTGTGTGTGTGTGTGTGACATACCATCCCGTTTCCGGAAAAGCACTCCTAGCGGTCAACGATCAACCTTTCCAAACTATAGAGAGATTCACCTACCTTTAGAGTACACTGTCAAGGAGTGCTCACATTGATGATGAAATAAACGCAAGGATAGCAAAAGTTAACTGTGTCATTGGACGTCATCGTCACAAGGCTTGGGAAAGACCACGTTTGATGTGTACAAAGCTGATGTAGTGACTACGATACTTTCGGATGTGATATCTGAACAGTTTACCAAGGTCATGCAAGAAACTTCATCACATGCCCGTCGCTAAGGGGTTGCACTGGACCGCACTGGACAGCACTGCCCTCTTACAATTCAATGGTGCTCCCTCAGATTTACAGTGATACACCTATTTCAAAAGCCCTCTTTGGCTTTATTACAAATTAGTGTTCACCTAGAATATTCTGAAGCACCCCCAGGCACCAATGTCTGGCGATAGGCCTGCCTGATACGCTTGCAAAAACTTGTCACCATCAAGTGGGAAGATAAAATTCTTAATAATGCTGTGCTAGAGAGAACCAGTACGCTAAGCATATATAAGGCGGCGAGCAGGTAGAATCATTTTTTTTCTAAATAAATTAAAACTGCCGAGGAGTGGACATGTAGTGCGTATTCTCGACCCAGACTCTCTGAACAAATTTTCTTTGGCGAACTATTGTTGGCTCTAGGTGATGTAGTAGACCAAAAGATGCAAAGTCTCACTCAATACAAACTTGAAATAGTGTAATTTACAACAATCTGCTTGGGAATATTTTGTTCAAGGTTGTTTACAGAGTGCTCTGTAATTTGGAGTACAGCACACAAAACCAGAAATCAGCAGGAAAACTAAAGAGAGGAGAACTGAACGGAATAGCAGAATCAGGGCCCTGATGGGATTTTGTTTTGGTTCCACTGTTTCTCCACCAATATACTTCAGGACCCACAAACAGTGAGGAACGAACTTCATATATATATATATATATATATATATATATATATATATAAAGCCCCTTCGGCCATGAATGACCATAAGATTGTACCTAAAAAGTTCCCCTCAAAAGCACAAGTCCGGGCAAGGTTGCTTATGGAAGACCGGAAGTCGTTCATGCATACCAGCCTCCGCTCTCCATGCCACTTATGTTATCCAAGGAAAAAATCAAAGGCTGATACAGCTTGGCACCAGTAACGTCGCAACGCATTTCTGCAGCTGAGTGAACTTGAGCAGCGTGAAATAAAGTGTCTTGCTCAAGAATATAACACACAGTCCGTCCAGGAATCGAACACTCATGGCTGTGAGCTCGACTCTCTAACCACTGAGCCATGCGTCTTCACAACCACCCACCCGCCCCCACACAATATATATGTATATCTCTCTATATATATATGTATGTGTGTATACACACACACACACACGCACATATATATATATATATATATATATATATATATATATATATGCTTACATATACATACGTGAATGATAGATAATAGAATGAACAACATTCTATATAATACATACACAACTACATACATATACATATAAACACACTAGCTGAAATTCCCGTCTTTACCAGGCAATTTTTACAACAGAATGTCACATATAAGTTTTTATTTATTCCATGTCAGAGCATGCCTTCTCCGAGCGATAGGCCAGATCTATGCAATCTTTCGCTAAAAAAACTTCGTTGAAGACTTTTTTCTTTTTGAATTATTCACATGTGTCTTCGACCGTTTCACATGACTTTATTCGTTAAAACTTCAGAAGTTCTTACAACTTTGGTCGTCGTAATGCTTTGCTTTGGTTTGTTTAGTAAAAATTCCTCATCCTAATGATTTTGTTTTCATTTCGTGATAGAGAGATATCGTGGAGAAAATGCCAGCTTCCAAATCCTGTTTTCTGCAACTTTTCTGGAACAAATAACAAAATCGTATTTAACGTGGAAAATTATTTCAATATACCAAAGTTGGAAATTTTGACGTAATTTTAAAATCTTACAACATGTGACAACAACAGAGAAGACCCTACAAAAGTAGAGAGATAGTCAGTTATAGGACGTCACACACATACGCGCGAGCGTACACACACACACACATTTACAAACGTACACACAGGTAATCACGTGTTTAAAATAGTGTGTAGTACACATATGTATGTATGTCATTATTCAGTTTTTTTCAAGATTTCTTGCCAGTAGAGAAGGAACCGGTTTCTAACCTAGATCCAAGGTTCCTTCATTGGAATTTCACCATCAGCAACAGGGTATTTTTGTTTGTATATATGTATGTATGTAGGTATGTTCGTATGTATGTATGTATATGTATATATATATATATATATAAATATATATATATATATATATATATATATATATATATATATATATATATATATATATATATATATATATATATATGTATGTATGTGAGTGTGTGTGCACGCGTGTGAGTGTTTCTTTGTGATGGACAGCAGAAAAGCCGCTTACCCCCGTCTCTCCTGAAAGCTACGTGTGTGCGCGGGCGTTTTGCATGTATGTATTTACGAAAGTATGTAGGCAGCGTCGCGTGTATACGACAGCTGTAGTAACGTTAGCATTTCATTCTCACCGTTGTTCTCGCCTTTACTGATAGAAGTCACTCACCCATTCTCTCTCTCTCTCTCTCTCTCTCTCTCTCTCTCTCTCTCTCTCTCTCTCTCCTCTCTCCGTTACTACCTTATATGACAGCTATAGTAATGTTAGCATCGTGCTCACACCGCTGGTGTTGCCTTCACTGATAGATTTCACCCTCTCTTTTTGTCACTACTACCGCTCCGTAAGACTAATACATTTTGCAACCTTCTCATTTTATCATATAACTCACCCAATGCCCTTGGAGGCACATTATAGATTTTTATTGGAATTCAATTAGCCTGTTATTGAACTGGATATTAGTGTAACATGTATGGAAAGTTTCGTGAACATTGGTCTACTGGTTTAGGCACTAAGATGGTAACGGGCAGACAGACAGACAGACAGAAATTGCCATGTATATATATGGATGTATCTGTATGTGAATGTGTTTATGTATGTGTGTCTGTGTGTGCCTGTGTGTGTTTGCGCGCGTGTGTGTATGCGTAAATGTGTGTGTGTGTGTGTGTGTGTGTGTGTGTGTGTGTGTGTGTGTGTGTGTGTGTGTGAATAAATGATTACATATGTATAACTCATAATTTATTTTGCATTATTTAATTTCCAGTTAATTAAACTTGCTTGTGTTTGTTCCTCGCTCCTGCATCGTGATAGCAAAACGTATATAATTTCTAAAATGTGACATTTCGTCGGGAAAACAATTTGTTTCCATTTATTCTCTGATAAAATATTTCAGACTATTAACTTTAACTAATGCTTCTTGAATACTAATAGAAGTCTTTCTTTAAAGGAAATTCAAATATTCTTGATTTTTTTATTTTTACCTTTTTTCACTAAATTTGATCATATGAGAATATATTTCTTTTTAATAATTTTCAATTATCAATATTTCATGAAGAAACTTTTCAGTTACTGAAATGAAATTCTAATTTTGTTTTTAATCTTTCTTTTCAGAAGATAAGGCACTGCTCGTATGGCTTCCGAAACTACTGTGAAAGAGAGAGAAGGAGGGAGAGAGAGGGTATCTTCAAATCGAGCACCTATCTTGAATGTTTGCAATAGAGTGGGCTCTGCTAAAAGTTCCCAAGATATCAGGTGATGACTTTAAATTGCTTACGCTCGTAGCCATAGTGGGATTAGAACACAGAACAAAAAGCCGGAGGTAATACCGCAAGACATATGGTTCGATGCTCTTACAGTTTTGCCAATCCACAGCTTTGGTTTTGTACTATTTTATCGATTCCAAAAGGATGAAAAACAAAGTTGACTCTGGAGGTAAAGCTGACTTTGGAGGTAAACTGACCGGGAGGTAAATTTGACCCCGGAGGTGAAGCTGACGTCAGAGACAAAGTTTACTCTAGTGGGAAAATTGACCCTGGAAGGAAATTGATCCGGAAGCAAAGTTGACCTCGGAGGCAAAGTTGACTTCGGAGGTAAAGTTGACCTTGAAGGCAAAGTTGTCCTCGGACGAAATGTTGAACCACAGGTAAATTAGACCCATAGGCAAAGTTGACTCTGGAGACAAATTAATCCGGAAGTAAAGTTGACCACGGTGGCAAAGTTAATCTACAGGCAAAGTTGACCCACAAGCAAAGCTGACCTACAGACAAAGCTGACCTAGGTAGATAAAAAGATTAAAAATGTATTGACATCGGGCGATACATTTATAAACTAACAATGTCAAACTATCAACAAATAGCACATTTACCTTTCTTGAACCCGCTATTGGTCATTTCATGTGCCTTGGTTTTACATTATCAAAGGCATTCAGGATTGAAAATTAAAAGTAGCTTTCAGAGCCCGAGTAACAATATTTGCAGGAATTTCTGAGTCATTACTTAACTGTATTTTTTCCCTAGAATCTATTCAAAAATTTCAAATATGCAATGAAGACCTAACAGATGTTTACTTTCAGTGAGTCACAGCACATCTATAAAGAAATTATAGAAAAGGAAGTGGTGCAATTTACCTCTATAGTCGTATTTAAACGAGTATGATTTATGCAAAAGATCAGTCGTGTAAGGCCACCATAATAATGTTCTTGATAAGAAACCGCTAGTCATCAGAATAATATTAACAAATACGTAAAGGATTCTTTATAAAGTGATGAATTTATCATTGAAACCATCCCCAGTAAAGACACGGACACATCTATCTCTCACGAGGTCAAAGGTCTGAGTGTTCTATAAATCTCAACCAATGCACCAACTAGATAACATTCACACATGCTCTAATAAACATTAAAATACTCAGAAAAGTAACGGAAATAGAAAATTCTTGACCGTTGATCAACCAAAGTTCTTGTTAACTATTGACATTTCCAAAAGTTAAAAAATACGTTTTCCTCTTCTCTCTGTATCCTCAGAAAAATTCAAATTTGGATTCCAGTAAAAGAAACTTCGATCTTTAGAAAATTTGGTCATGATCTACAAAACATATAAGCGCGGGTGTGGCTGTGTGGTAATAAGTGTGCTTGCTAACCACATGGTTCTGCGTCGTCATCGTCGTAAATCATTACCTTACAATATACCAACTGGAACACACATTAAACAAGAAAAGCTGATAGACTTGCAACTCGGCACACAGAATGCCAGGTTACTAATAGCCAACGTAGAGTTTGGTTCGAGCCGGGTTATCCAAATGGATAGTAACTTCAAGATTATGAGCTGTGTGACCACTCGCGTCCAGAAAACGGCTGAGCGGACGCTATTCAAAGAAAGTTGACAAATGCTTCCTATAGTATATAATGCTCCCTTGACTGTTGTGCCTTATCCAAGATTTTATCAGATTAGAATGGCATGTCTGCTTTTTCATTTCTTATAAAAGTGGCACGTTCAGAAGATTCGTGTATTGCCAGCGCCTTCTGTATGGAACGACGAATTTGACATGGCTGATGATGTGCAGGCCTGTAATGAAGCTACAGCATTGGCAGTGAATACTGGGCGTTGTACAGGCCTAGTTGCCCATTGTCTGACATGTCTTAGGTGTCTGGTATCTAGAATGTTGTCAAGCATTCACTGTTCTCTAACATTGCTCGACTGTAGCCGGTGATATTTCAATTGCTGTGTTCTGTAGGACGATGATGTTCTCAGGGAAGACTCTGGGTGTTAGAGAATATCAACTAAGCTAGAAAACTTTCAGCCCAGGTATAAAGAACTACTTCCAGAAATCGTTGATCTGGTAGTACTACCAGGGTGGAAGGAGGCATTACTCTTCAGTCATCGAAATGCAAGCAGTTGATTTTCATTGAGTCTTACTCTCATTTACTTTCTGAGCATTGCTGACTTGTTGCATGGAGGACAGATTTGGCTATCATCTGAGTTCACACAGTTTTCCACTGTCTGATAGAAACGGCGAAAGAATTCGATGGGAAAAAAAATTGAAATTTTGAGGGCAAATACTTTTCTCTTCGGCCAAACTGGTACCAATGTTTTCAAGTAACATTTATAGAAGAAAGTGTAGAATGGAGAATATTCTTGAAGAGGCACTTTCCTTTAGTATTCAAGATAATTAGGATCTGCATAGTTCCTTAATTAACCCGAAGTAACCGACTGTTATTTAAACGTTTTATTTCATGCCTTTCACATATTTTTATATTTTTCCTATCATTATTCCCCCTCCCTCATAATGGACTGTGCGCAAATCACACATTTGATTCCCAATCTGCGTCATTTTTCTATGTTGCGTCAAATTTTCTTTAGTTTTCCTTAATCGATTAATAGTACTTACTCTCAATAAATTTAGGACATAACTACAGAGTCGTGCCCCCACAATCTTTTTTGCCTCATGACCCTCTGAAAATGGATATTTAAAAAATGAAATGATCTAAAATAATGTTTCAGAAGGTATAGATTGCAATTATATGGGAACGTATTACGAAAATTTTTTTACGGCCTGGGAAAAAAGAGATTCGGTAATTCACACGTCTTGAATTTGTTTATAAGTTTCGGAAGAATGGGAATTTTTTTAATGATATTTTCTACAAATATCTTTCAGAAGTAGATTACGGATTTAATGTGAATTATTATCATTAACATAGGCGCAGGTGTGGCTGTGTGGTAAGAAGTTTGTTTCCCAATCACATGATCCCGGATTCAATCCCACGGCGTGGCAACTTGGGCAATTGTCTTCTTCTATAACCTCAGGCCGACCAAAGCCTTGTGAGTAGAATTGGTTGACGGAAACTGGAAGAAGCCCGTCATATATATATATATATATATATATATATATATATATATGTGTGTGTGTGTGTGTGTGTGTGTGTGTGTGTGTGTGTGTGTGTGTATTCATGTCTGTCTTTGTCCCGCCTGGTGTGTTTATGTCCCCGTAACCTAGCGGCTCGGCAAAAGAGAACGATAGGATAATGACTAAGCTTACAAAGTATAAGTTCTGGGGTCGATTTTTCGACTAAAGGCCGTGCTCCAGCATGGCCGCAGTCAAATGACTGAAACAAATAAAAGAATAAATTGTCCTCATTACACTGATTTATAGAGAAAATGAGGCAAACTTAAAAATAGTTGTTCTAGCTTAATTTTGGGGTGCTGATTTAACCCATCATCTCTAGTTTTTGAGATATCCATTATCATGATTTTTGTGACATTTCACGTAACCATATATATGATCAAGTTTTTATTTTGTTTTCTAGATTTTTGCGATGCATATTATATATAACTCTACAATGGCTTCAGGCACTTCAAAACACTGAGGATGCATCAGCAAGGCAACTTCATTCTGCTACGTGTGGGGAGATTCCCCGACAGCTGCACAGCGCCGAACAGTTACTTCCTTCCTGAGAACTGCTTACTTTCATTGTTTTGACAGCAAAATTGTAGATCAGGACAAATCCTGGGCCCCACATATCTGTTGTAAACTCTGTTACAATGGACTAACTGCATGGTTTAACGGCAAGAAAGCAGCCTTCGTTTTTGCTCTCCCAATGGTCTGGAGAGAGCCACGAAGTTATGCAGATGATTGTCATTTTTGTCTAACAAATATAACAGGTTTCAATGCTTCTTCTAGAAAAAAAGAGTAAATATCCCAACCTTCACTCAACTATGAGACCCGTTACCCATTCAGATGATCTCTCTATCGCTACACTCTCAGCAAATAAGGATCTTCTTCCTTCATCAGATGAAAAAATGCCTTCAGGGGAAGATTCTGCCAAGTCGATCTCTTCTGAAGACAATGTCTCTGTTTATTCAGGAGCAAGTGGCAATGAGCCTCACTGGATCACGCAGGTGGACCTGAATGACCTTGCCCGTGATTTGTATCTCTCTAAACAGTAGTCAGAGCTCCTGGTATCCCGGCTTAAGCAGTGGAACCTGGTCAGGGCAGATGTAAGGATTGCCAGCTTCAAGACTCGGAACTAAGACTTTAGGTCATTCTTCGAAATGGAAAACGGGTTGTGCTACTGCACAAATGTCTTTGGCTTATTCACCTTCCTTGATTTCCCATACAATTCACACACACACACACACACACACACACACACACACACACACACACACACACACACACACACACGCTCACACATACACGCACGCACGCACGCACGCGCACGCACACACACGCACACACACACACACACACACACACACACACACACACACACACACACACACACACACTGCACGCACATGCTGATATCAATTTTACTTTTCATTTTTCTGAAATTGACCAAATAAAATACCGATCGCTTTACTAGGTTAGGCTTAATCAAATTATTCCATGCCTCAAAGTGTGTAACTTTGTGCCAATATGCTAGAGAGCAATGTTAACGAGAAAAGGGGGAAGATAAAAATAATAGAATAAGTCGAGCATCATGAAAAAAATTCTTGCAGTATTTAGTTACATGTCTTCATATTCTGAGTTCAAATCCCGTCAGAGTCGTCGTTATCGTTCATCTTTCCGGTATCAATAAAATATGCACCAGATAAGTACAAACCTAAATGTGTTCAACTGTTCCCTGACCCCAAATCTGGTGCCTTAAATCATTAGAAATTTATACCAAATTTATTAGTTGAATGATAAGAGTGCTGCACAGAATACTTATCGGTTTCTAGTTAAGAACTTATACTAGGTTCAAATCTTATGGGGTTGACTTTGTCTTTCATCCATTAATGATCGTTCAAAATATGAACGATTCAAATCCTGGATCGATTAAATAGTGTATACTTTTAGAATTTAGGGTCTTACAGTATTAAAATTAAAGGTGTCTGAGATTGCTAATAATAATTTGAGTCAGATATAAATAAAAGGGTTTTAAACCTAACGTTTTACCTTTTGCTTTTTTCTGTTACAGGGTTGCGGCCACACTGGGGGATACCAGCTTGAAGGGTTTTGTCGAGAAAATCGATCCCTAGTACTTGTCTTTAAGTCTGGTATTTATTTTATCGATGTCTTTTGTTAACTCGCTCATTAATGGAGACGTAAACAAGCCAAAACTGGTTGTAAATCGACGAAGGAAGACAATCACAAACGTACACGCAGACACGCATAAATATTTGATGAGTTTCAACACAGTTTCCTTATACCAAATTGACTGACATGGCATTGGTCGACCCAGGGCTATATTAAAGGCACTTGCCCAAGATGCTGTGCAGTGGAAGTGAACCTGAAATCACATGGCTGCAAAACAATCTTTTTAATCACAGCTATTCTTGCGCACTATGCCGACAATCTCTAATCAGTTAATACAAACCAAATCAAAAACAAACATAGCGAGATTTGAACTTATCATTTCTCAATCTGCCATTTAAAAAAAAAATTCTATTGCGATAATTAGCGAGTTCCTAGTCAATAATGATGGCTCCAGGCGAGTTATTCTCTGATGAAAATTATAAAAAGTTATTACTTTTTTATAACTGGGAAGACGGAAGCTGAAGCGGAAATTATACATTTCCTTTCTTTGGTATATCTCAACTTCTAGTCGCACAACAGGATATAGAATTAAACCGTATGAGCCTGAGTCATTGACAAGGGAAAAATTTTCATACCATTTCAGTTTAACATACCAATAGACGTCATCCCTTTATTTATTTATTTTTTTAATTGCCTCTTTCCTAAAAATAGAAAAGTATTCTAATTTGCAATATTCTAAATTTATCATATGACCTTCGACCTTTCTGGGTCAAACATATTACGTGCTAATTTGTTTATTTTACCTTTTTCCTTTTCGTTATTCTTTTATTCTTTTATTTGTTTCAGCACCACTTTTAGTCGAACAAATCGACCCGAGGACTTTGTAAACCTGGTACTTATTTTGCCGAACCGCTAAGTTACGGAGAGGCAAACACACCAACATCGGTTGTCAAGGGATGGTAGAGGGACAAACACAGAGGTTTCTGACTGCTTTCAAGTATTATTAAGGAGCACCTAAAGGCGGCGAGCTGGTAGAATCGTTAGCATGCCGGATTAAATGCCTAGTGGCATTTCGTCCGTCTTTACGTTCTGAGTTCAAACTCCGCCGGAGTCGACTTTACCTTTCATCCTTTCGTGGTCGATAAATTATGTACCAGTGAAACACTAGGGTCGATGTTATCGACAAGTCCCCCCTCTCCGAAAACTTCAGGCCTTGTGCCTTTAGTAGAAAGGAGCACCAAATTAAGGAGCACCAAATGACAGAAACCAGTAAAGTTTTGGAGAAATACATCACAGTATTATTACTCTTTTACTCTTTTACTTGTTTCAGTCATTTGACTGTGGCCATGCTGGAGCACCGCCTTTAGTCGAGTAAATCGACCCTAGGACTTATTCTTTGGATACCTAGTACTTATTCTATCGGTCTCTTTTGCCGAGCCGCTAAGGTTACGGGGACGTAAACACACCACCATCGGTTGTCAAGCGATGTTGGGGGGACAAACACAGACACACATACACAGATATACATATATATATATACATATATACGACAGGCTTCTTTCAGTTTCCGTCTACCAAATCAACTCACAAGGCTTTGGTCGGCCCGAGGCTATAGTAGAAGACACTTGCCCAAGGTGCCACGCAGTGGGACTGAACCCGGAACCATGTGGTTGGTAAGCAAGCTACTTACCACACAGCCACGCCTGCGCATCATCACAATCTGTATTTAAATCACGCAGCCACGTAGCGTGATGTGCACTGGGTATGTGGAGCGCAAAGGGCAAAAGCTTTGCATGCATGTTTGCCGTCGTCGAAGATTCCGTATGTTTAAGGAAGATGACAGCCAATTTGGTTACGGTACAAGGTGGTTAGAAACCACGCTATGCTGCCGAAATTACACCGGGGGTAGACTATTATTGGTTTTCATCATCCCAATATCTTTAAAATAAGTACCAGTCGAGCTACTATAATTGATCTCAGTGATTGTTACTTCCACAAAATTTGAGGCATTGAACCAAGGTTGATTTATCATTATTTGCTTTGTAATAATTTTCATTTTCAATAAGAATAATTCAGCAGCGGAGTACGTTGAGAATGTATGTATGTATGTATGTATGTATGTATGTATGTATGTATGTGATCGGTGCTGTGATCGACCGTTAAGTTAAGCTTCGTGCAATGGCCATACTTGATAACGAGGGGGCAGCCATCATGTATGTATGTATGTATGTATAATGGTGTATGCATTTATGCATGTATGTATCATTACTCAGTTTCATATCAAGATAACTTACCAATAGAGAGAGAGAGAGAGAGAGAGAGAGAGAGAGAGAGAGAGAAAGAAAGAAAAGAGAGAGAGAGCAGAGAAGAGAGAGAGAGCCGATTTCTAATGTAGATCCAAGGCCCCTTCATTGGAATTTCAACAACATATACTTTTGAATGTATGTCTGTATATGTGAAGTATGTTGAGTCAGTGCATGGGCAGATTTGTACGTTTTATCTTATGTCTATATTCTTATGTATCATATCTAGACATGCGTGTATGTACTTAAACGATAAACTTTTGGAAAGTTTTACAGATTTTCACAGATCCAAAGATGGCCTGGATCTGTATTCTTCGAATACAGTACTCAAGCAATACTTTTTGGTACTTAGACGGTGTGTTACATATCACAGTGTCCCAATAATTACAGGTATAAACTTGAATTTGTGACCTGGGCAGAGCAGCTGTAGATTCCTCAATAGTTCAGCATAGATATTTTCTTTTTGTCTGATCTTTAACTTTATATTAACATCCGCTGAGAAGCTGATTTTCACAACTGTATACAGTTCCACTTCTCTGTTCCAAATCACTATGTCAGGTCTATTATGTTTACATTTTATCGAGGTTTCCATCAGTACTCCTTCTACCCGCAGTAGAGTAGAAGCTATGACCCCTATCGTACTGTGAGTCCTTATTTCTTTGGCTTCAGGGTTGTCTTTCCGCCGGATCTCATTATGCACTGTCTTAACTCTATCATGTCCCATCGGTAGATAATACTACAGTGGCATTGTATGTATGTATGTATGTATGTATGTATGTAGGTATGTGTATGTATGTGTATGTATATGTGTGTATATATATGTATATGTATGTATATATATATATATGTATATATATATATATATGTATGTATATATATATATGTGTATGTATATGTATATATATGTGTATATATATGTGTGTATATATGTATGTATATTTATATATATATATATATATATATATATATATATATATATATATATATATATATATATATATATATATATATATATATGTGTGCATATATATGTATGTATATGTATGTATATGTATGGAGGAAGCAGGTTAAGGAGGGGATCGACACTTTTGAGAGAGCACGTATCCAGCATGAAGAACTTAAGCGAGTTGCGCGAAAGCGCACGGCTCGTATAGTGAATGGGGAAAGCTTGCTCTGCAATGTTTGCAGTCGTGTATGCTTGTCAAGAGCAGGGCTCATTAGCCACCAACGGAGCCGCAAATGCAAAATATAAGTTAGTCCTAGAGCGCGCAATGTTCCTGAAGGTCGGCAATGGTCTTCCTCGGTCACGAGTAGATGGCCATTATTATGTATGTATCAGTGCGTGTGTGTGTGTGGGGGGGGGGGAAACTTGCACTTGTTCTGTCGAAGAGATTTTGCTTTCTTTTTAAACATCCTTGAATAAAATTAGAAGATTTGAATGAAGTATTTTTGTGAGTGCAAGAAATATCTGATCACTTTCATACGTAAACGTCTGGCTACGCCACACAATAGCAGATGAAGTTTACGAGCTGTCTTCAAAAACAAAAAAAAAACCATTGGGCGATGAGAAGCACTGCGTCAGGTAATGTATAACTCACAAACCCATTCAATACCGCTTCTGGTTCTCTAACATAAAATTGTCCAGTATCACAACTCTATTTTTAAATTGAAATTATCTATCAAAATCTTATCTAAGGCCATATCTCGTAGAACATGTTCCGAACACTTACAATGGAATCAAATCCTTCAAAATTAATTAAGACTAAATAGTATCTACGTAGGCGGGACGAGTCTATTGTTATAAGTGACTCACACATCATTTACGTGTGTGTTTACATTCAATTTCATTTTAATATTAATCTCAACCAAAACAGGATGCTACACAGCCACATAACACTAGTGACCATTGCAAATGTCAAATTCTCCAAGCGTCAGAAATACTGGAAAAAGGAAAAGTCTAGGAGTGACGTTTCTAGTTAAAAGTAGAAGTTAAGAGGGCCTTCTACTCACACACATGCACGCACACACACATGCACGCACACACACATGCACGCACACACACTCACACACACAATGTACATATATTTATATATATATATATATATATATATATATATATATATATATATATATATATATATATATATATGTACACACGTATGTATGTATGTATGTATGTATGGATGGATAGATGGATGTATAGTTCATCTACTTATCATGTATGGCATATATGTCTGTCTATTACGGAAGAAAGGGATCAGATATTTTTCACGCCTACATAACTATTTCATTCAATTCCTTATAATTTTTTCAAGAATATTTTTTAAAAATGCAAAAGTTCTGCAACAGAATAAGTGAAAATGTTTCCCATCCATTCACATACATACATACATACATACATACATACATACATACATACATACATACATACATGTCTACCAGTGCAGAAGATGTCACCGACATCATCAGCAACTGCCCCCAAAATGTCTATGAGACACCACCTGTCCCTGAGGCATGATATAGTTGCGAAGACTATTTACAATGCTATCAGCAGGAAAGACTGCACTGATGTACACTTGAAAAGCATGCCAGAACCAGCAGGTATTTACACTTTTACAAACGAAGAATACTGGTGGAATACCCCAATAAAAACCTCACTTCGTTGCAAATACAACAGACCTGATATTGTTTCATGGAACAGGGAACAAAAGTCATGCACTATTGAGGGGATCAGCTGCCCAATGAATGCAAATGTACCATAAAAAATCCAAGATAAAGAAAACATTTACGGCGAATTAATGCGGAACTTACAGCATACATGATGGCTGTTCAGTTGCGACCGTGAAAGACCGTCACTGACCACTGCCCATACATAATATCATCAATGTCCATGTATGTGGTTATTGCACCAGCAGTTGGCTTCCGCGGATTCTCACCCGCGGCTACCATACTCTCTGCGACATCCTCCTACTCAGCCGGGTATCGGAAAGTCGTTTCACCAGCGACTGCACAACCTAAAATTTTAAGGCCAATAAGGCTTGCACAACACCTCACAGACACTCTCCCACCCTATTGACAAGATCCAGAGAAAGTCAGAGCAAGATAACCATTGCCAATATGGGTTGCTGTCTCAGGGATATGGCAGTACTATGATCTCAAGTGCAAGTAAAAGATCCCAAAAATGTTTAATGACATTCCTTACATATCTGGTTTTATATCAAGGTAACCTTCTCCTAGAGACATGCTATAAGAAAAGCTGAGGGATGCCTCACTTCCAGTGGTCTTCAATACACTGGACACGAAGCCGTAATTTCTGAGGGTCCCTACTATTGCTAGATAATCGTTGAACCTACACAAGGTTCATCCGTCTTTTTGACAAGTTTTGTTTTTATTCGTGCTCGATTTCTAGCAACCCAAATCGCAAGGTAAGCCTCGTGGAGGTGCCGGTTTAGTCGCCGATGACCCAACCATGCTACAGATTGTACGGATTCCATGTTACCAGTAGCATTCTTGTGACCAGACTATACATACATATACGCGTGTTTTTACGAGGGATCAATTCCGCAAAGTAAAGAGTGGCTATAAGAAGAATCCAGGTGAGCAAATATGGAGGTAATTATACGGATAAAAATTAAATGTAACAACTTGGGTTTGATATTATATATATATGCATGGAAACAGAAAGAAAGCAATGACTAGAGATTTTCAGGCGATTCAATATTTAAGTATAAATATACAGTTTACGCAGTAGTTGGTATCGTGTGAAGTTGGCATCAGTGGTTAATGTGAACAGTGGCGTTTTTGATGTAAGATGGAAAGTTTTCAACTGGCTGAGAAAATGGTGTGAACGTGGCAACGTGAAGGATGCGGAGAGTGATGTTGGGTACCGGGCTAATGTGAATTTGGAAGTAGCCGCAGAGTTCAATCGGCAAGAAAGATAAAGAAAAAATAATGAATCATTAGACTAGTGAATAAAAGAAGAGCTCAACAAAAGAAGTCTACACATTTCAGAGATTAATGAAAGGACTCTCTAAATTTTATTCCATAAATGTTCATTCGCCTTTTAATTAATGTTCTTTTATTTTGCTTATACTCAACGGCTTTATTTGTTATTGTCAACTTTTCTGACTTATAAAACTACCACCGCTTTCGCTCTAAGCAAGTTGGTTTGCTGAGCTCACCTACGGTGTCCCGAGCTACGGCCACATACTGTTGAACCCGTGTTGGCGGTAGCATCGGGAAGCCTCGGGGTGCAGCAATATATATATATACATATACATACGTATATATATATATATATATATATATATATATATATATATATATATATATATATATATGCTCTTTTTACTCTTTTTTTACTCTTTTAGTTGTTTCAGTCATTTGACTGCGGCCATGCTGGAGCACCACCTTTAGTCGACCAAATCGACCCCAGGACTTATTCTTTGTAAGCCTAGTACTTATTCTATCGGTTTCTTTTGCCGAACCGCTAGGTTACGGGGTCGTAAACACACCAGCATCGGTCGTCAAGCGATGTTGGGGGGACAAACACAGACACACAAACACACACACACACATACACATATATATATATATATACATATACATATACATATATTCGACGGTCTTCTTTCAGTTTCCGTCTACCAAATCCACTCACAAGGTTTTGGTCGGCCTGAGGCTATAGTAGATGACACTTGCCCAAAGTGCCATACAGTGAGATTAAACCCGGAACCATGTGGTTGGTAAGCAAGCTACTTGCCACACAGCCACTCCCGCGCCTATATATATATATATATATATATATATATATATATATATATATATATATATATATATATATATATATATATATATATATATATATATATATATATATATATATATATATATATATATATATATATATATGCTAAAAATTAAGGTTAAATTGATAATATAGCTGGGGATGTAGGCATAGGTGAATTATATGGAGTATAAGTAAAGTGAGGATTAACAATGGGTGTGATATTATGTATTAATGTTAAAATCCTTCAAAGGGGTGTATAAAACATCCAGTTCACTGCTACGTCAGATGAATACCATATAAACATGGGTATAATTCAAATTACAAACAATAAATTAAATAGAGAAATACAATTGACAATCCAATAATTTATTCATATTATAATATACTATACTATGAATATAATATGATATAACATAAGCAATTATTAAAAAACTAAAATAAGCCAACAATTTCGACTTATATACATTTTTTGATATATAAACGATTCAATTCCCTTATGTAAGCCTCACCAGAGCCAATGGTTTGAATATAGACGAAATTCCGTGTGAAAGTACGGTTGGGTTACTCTTTTACTTGTTTCAGTCATTTGACTGCGACCATGCTGGTGCACCGCCTTTAGTCGATCAAATCGACCCCAGGACTTATTCTATCGTTCTCTTTTGCCGAACCGCTAAGTTACGGGGACGTAAATACACCAGCATCGGTTTTCAATTGATGTTGGGGGGGGGGGGCAAACACAGACACACAAATACACACACACATATACATACATATACATATATACGACGGGCTTCTTTCAGTTTCCGTCTACCAAATCCACTCACAAGGCTTTGGTCGGCCCGAGGCTATAGTAGAAGACACTTGCCCAAGGTGCCACGCAGTGGGAATGAACCCGGAAGCATGTGGTTGGTAAGCAAG
>NC_142933.1:71974842-71977342 GCF_046866305.1 Octopus bimaculoides
AGCCGCATACACATGCACACACATACACACAGGAGTGCACACACAAAATAACACACATACCTGGCACACATACGCACGCACACACATAAACATACACATACACACCCCTCACATACATAAAACCACACACACACACACATACACACATACACGACACACATACACATATACACACAGGCACACATACACATATACACACATGCACACACACCTCTCACATACACAATACTCACTCATATACATAACACATACGCACGCACGAAAACATACACAATATACACATACACGCACGCACAAAAAATATACACACACGCGCACACGGAAACACATACAGACATACATACACACACACACACACACCCGTACCTAACACTCACAATCCCACACACACACGCACATCCACACATATACACACACACGCACACACCCACATACACACACACTTCTCACCAACACTACACACTCACACAGACACGCATACAATCATACACACATGGGCATAAACAACACACGCATATACAATAGCAAACGCACGCACACACACGTACACAGCAACGCACATACACACAACATACACATACACACAAACACACACGCACGCACAGAAAACATACACATACACACACGCGCACATACAAAATACACACACACACGTACACGTACCTAACACCGACAACCCCACACAAACACGAACACACACACACCCAAACAACCACCTGTTGACCTTCTACCTACACTGTCTACAGCGTCCACTAACCAGTCCTGCTACTAATTTCTTCCACTACGTCATACACACACACACACACACACAAACACACTAACAGATAAACCACCAAACCATGCACACACACACACACACACACATACATACGCACACACACGTTCTGTTATCACACACACACTCGCAGACTTTCGCACGCGCACCGATATTCATCTCCCTTTTTCACTCTCCCATCTTAGAAAGAACTTTTCCCCCACCACCTCCTCTTCCGGTCTTTTCATCATGTAACCTCGTGGGCATCGGTACCATTTTCCTCTTTCTCCGTTCTTCCATTCTCCGAACTTTCCATCTTTCCGACGAAGGGCTACGCCCGAAACGTCATACACTCTCTCTTTCCTTTCCTGAGCGTCCAATAATACTATCCATATCACGTCCTCACCTTGTTGTTTTTTTGTTTTTTTGTTATTGTGTTTTTGAACTATATATATATATATATATATATATATATATATATATATATATATATTTGTTTTGCAAGATCTTTGATGGGAAATCGTGTGTTGAAACAGATATTGTTGTATTTGGGGTTTGTCATGTTGCCAGTTTAGCCAATGACGAAATAAGATTAATGTAATGTAACGTAATATAAAGCTGAAGCAAATTTACACCAAATATACAGTGCGTGTGTTTTTATTGGCTAAACTGGCAAAATAACCATCCCCAAATACAACAATATATATATATATATATATATATGTGTGTGTGTGTGTGTGTGTGTGTGTGTGTGTGTGTGTGTGTGTGTGCGCGTGTGTATCTATCTATCTATCTATCTATCTATCTCTCTATCTTTCTCTCAATCTGTCTGTCTGTCTGTTTATTTGTCTGTCTGCCTCTCTCTTTACACACACACACACACACACACACACACACACACACACACACACACACACACACACACATAAATATATAAGCCTCTTTCTCTTATATTCGTTGCATTCGCCGTTGCATTCCACAATGAGCAGAACTTACCTGCAAGTATTGGTAGTACAATTCAGAGGTGCAATTTGTGTGGGTGTTTTTTCAAAACATTGTCTTGTTTAAAAAGCCACACCAGACGCCATGATAGGGTTAAGGTGTAGGTGCAGGAGGTGGTCAAACTCTGTGTAAGGAGTAGACAACCACCATATATATGGTGGTGGTGGTTGTAAACTCTGTGTAAGGAGTAGACAACCACCACCATATATATATATATATATATATATATATATATATATATATATATATATATATATATATATATATATATATATATATTACTGTGAAAAGCAACTTCAAGTATGTCTCAACCTATAATCAGCGCATTAGCAAAGAATCACATTCTATCGCAGAATATAAAACCCACCTTGAATTCATTCACCACAGATTACACTGCTAGAAGGCTCTTAAAATAATACTCACGCAAGTATTACAAACGATATATTCAGAACAATTCTAATCACTACTGCTATAACCACAACAGATAACTTTTAAATCACTTGACCATCAAAGAAAATTCCACGGATAGTCTATTACAGTCATACCACTGCTGTTTTCATTACCATCATCATCGGCTTTTGCAGATTATATTTTGGTTTGTGAATATTTTTCCAGTTCTTGTATTCATATATTGGCCGTTATGTATGAATTGGCATGTTCCACAACGGCTATCATTGCATTTAGATTCAGTGAATGATTGGTCTTTGTTGCTAAGGTCAAACTTTGCCTTTGTTAATAATTGTT
>NC_142933.1:71982342-71999842 GCF_046866305.1 Octopus bimaculoides
TATATATATATATATATATATTTATACGTATACACACACACACACACACACACACACACACACACACACACACACACACATATATATATATATATATATATATATATATATATATATATATATATATATATATATATATATATATAAGGAAAATAAGACAACGTAGAAAATGTTAAAATAATTTTATCATGGAGAATATTTTAGTACCCGTTTCAGATTTTCGACTTTTTCAACGTAGAGCAAAGCAAGAAAAACAATTAAATTATAGAAAAATTCAATGAAATATCTTTTAAAAATATTTCCACTGTCTTCAAATAGGTAGGACATTTTTCTTTTTTCTGTCTCTCTGTCTTTTAGTTTTGTGAAGGCTCAGTAGGTAGTAGCAGATCTGAAGAAATAGCTAATATGAGGGATTTTAGTTCAGGATTTTGATTGTTTATGATGCAGCAGCAGCAAACGAGGAAGGAGACGGTGAAGAAGAAGAAGAAGAAGAAGAAGAAGAAGAAGAAGAAGAAGAAGAAGAAGAAGAAGAAGAAGAAGAAGAAGAAGAAGAAGAAGAAGAAGAAGAAGAAGAAGAAGAAGAAGAAGAAGAAGGAGAAGAAAAAAAGAAGTGAGAGATGATGATGATGGTGATGATGATGACGAAGAAGAATTTTATCATGAAGAACACTTAGAACCAGTTTCAGTTTTTCCGACCTCTTCAACTTAGAGTAAAACAAGAGAAACAATAAAATTGTGGAAAAATTCAATGATATGTTTTTAAAATAAAACGTGAAAATCAAAGTTGGAATTTCTTTGAATAATATATGTATATACATACATAATAACATAAATAATATATAATTATATGCATATATCCATACGTATATGTACATACCAACATCTATATGTATACATACAAGCATATGTGGGTACAGGACATCACAAAAAACGTTAAACACTATGAGAAACGGAAACATAAAGACGAAGACAGAAAAGGATTTTTTGTTTTCGAACAACGAAAACAAACAAACAGAGAAACGAGTCATGCATCATAAAGAATATTACCCTTCTTCAGTTGTCCCTGCTCCATTTACTCCACGTTTCGAAGGCAAGGACAATACACGACTTCGTTGGAACAGTCCTTCCCGCAGGCAAATTAATTAAAATTTGGAAATTTTTGCAGAGGGTGAAAGTGTAAACAAGAACAGGACAGTGAGAACAAGACAGTAAAAACAAGACAGAACAGTGAGAACAAACGGTAAGGGCTATAAATATATATATATATATATATATATATATATATATGTTCTATATTGCACACAGCCTTCGTTTTTTATCTCATTACGAAAAATAAATCCTTATATATATATATATATATATATATATATATATATATATATATATATATATATATATATATATATATATATACATATATATATACATATATATATACATATATATGTATATATGTATATATATATATATATGCATATATATATGTGTGTGTGTATATATATATATATATGTACCAGAAGCAACGTTAGTGTTGTAAGCATTATTGAACACTCATCAGTTAATGCCCCGGGGCACACAGACACACACAGACACACACACACACACACACACACACACATGCACACACACATGCACACACATACACACCCACACATGCATAGATGTATGTATTTATGTATATATGCATATGTGCGTATGAGTACGTGTGCGTGTGTATGAGTATGTGTATCTGTGTGCCTACATGTCCATAATTTACTATTTTCATGGACCAGCATTTTCTATTCTGTTGTTTGAGAATAAACCACATCTATGTTTGTTACATATTTGCATGTCAAGACTCAGAATATGGAGGTGTATTTAAATAGACTGATGGTGACCGTTACTATGTGTGAATTTATAACAATGATTTTGTTTAACATAATTCCAGCTGAAACAGGATATTACAGCTACATTGAATTAGCTGCTATACAAATGTCACGTATTATTATTCTGAGTAATTATAATAATCATAAGTCTTTCTATTTTAGAAACAAAGCCTGAAATTTTGCGGAAGGCGCTAGTCCATTATTTTGACCACAATACTCAACTGGTACGTATGTTATCAATCCCGAAAGAATAACAGGCAAAGTTCACTACAGCGGAATTAAGTAAACACGGACAAAATACAGCTAAGTTCATTGTCGAGATGTGCTAATGATTCAGACGGCTCAACGCTTTACTATGAGTAATAAAATAAGAATGAAAAGGCGAGATAGTAACATTGTTATTCCTTATAAACTCTCTAACCACAACACCACATACATTCGCATGTATGTATGTTTGTATGTACGTACGTACGGACAAATATATGTATATATGTAGATTATCTATCTATTTCTCTCCCTCTCTCCACACAGATACACACACACATACACATACACATATAAATATTCATACATACATATATATACATATATATATATATATATATATATATATATATATACATACATATACACGTATATATATATATATATACATATATATATGTATGTATATATATATATATATATATATATATATATATAAGTATATATATATATATATATATATATATATATATATATATATATATATGTATATACATATATGTATATATACATATATATGGATTGACTATATATATATATATATATATATATATATATATATATATATATATATATATAGGGTGCGCCGTAAAGTATTCCCGATTATTTAGATAAGTTTATTGTATTAAATTTAGTTTGAAATTGCACAAAAATAATTAAAATATGTCTTCGACATTCAATTGTTCAAATACTCTCCTTTGTTTGTTTACATTCGGCAAGTAAACGATTTAATGTGGCAGCTAACAAGATTGAAACTCTATAAAAAGCAGGACATAGCACCAAAAACGTTGCTTCAAGGGTTGGTGTTGCTCTCAAAACAGTCTATAATGCCTTGAAATGCATTCGTGTCTGTATGTGTAGGAATGGCTTTTGTTTGGCTTTCTTCAATTTTGTTGCAACTGATTTCAAACTTGGTGTACTGATGTAGTTTTGTATGCTAATTATGGAAATGGCTTTATAAGTTTTGCAAATTTTGGGTAATTTTAGCCAGTCGAAAGCCACAGACATATTGGTACCTGTTTCCATAGTAACAAGCCAAGCTGTTGTGTAGTTTTGCTTACCCTTCCGTATGAGGTGGAAATATTGAAAACCAAGGAGTATACAGTTGATCGAGCAGACCTATGATCAAAAGGAGCATTCAAATGCTGAATTCCCCACAGTTTTCGAGTTACCTAGGATTACCATAATCTAGTATATCTTTCCTCATTTTGTGACGCTAGGGGTGTTCTTTGGGAGGAAATTTGGCTGCTTTTTCTAGCTTTTTAGTAATTTAACGTTCTAGTATTTTTTTGTAATTTAACGTTCTAGTATTTTTCCAATTTATAATTTGAGTAGAGGCAATACGAGCGGAAAACTAGAGGGACATGACCTGTTATCCAGCAGAATATTCAATATATATGCACACTTCAACATTAATAAAGCGGCATAAAGCTCAACATAATAGAAGTATAAATAAGATACAGTCATATAGACATATACATATTTGTATAAGCCCGCAAATATTTAATGTACAAAATATACACATAATAAGATATAAAAACGTCAATATTATATAAAACATAGTGAATTATAAGTTCACACGATATACTATAGAGGAATAAAAATTTAGAGGCCAGAATACAAGCACTTAGAATATTTAAAAACACTTAGATATCTAAAAATATATAAACACATTTATAAATACATAGGCATTTTAAAATAGAAGACGTCGATATGAAATAGGATATAGTAAATTATAAGTTCATAGGATATGATATAAGGACTAAAAATTTCAAGTTAGAACACAAAGCGTGTGGAAAGTAGAAAGTCAGACATTTTACAACCTTAAACAGACATACTAAGATTAGAGACAATGTTCAATGGATCCAAAAGTTTCATCGACGGACCGTTTCAGAGACACGTCAGTTAATATGACAAGAATTTCATATTTTAAAAGAACCAGACACTCCCCTCATCAGGATGCTCCACGACACGAAAGACATCATGAAGACAGGACAACTCACATAATCACGTTCCAACGAATTCGTGTATGTGTATATTTTGTACATATTTTATTCCTATATTTTTAGAAATACCTATGTATTTATAAATGTTTTAAAATATTTTTAGATATTTGCGGGCTTATAAAAATATATATATGTCTATATGATTGTATCTTATTAATACTTCTATTGTGTTGTGCTTTATGCCGCTTTATTAATGTCGAAGTAAGTGTGCATATATATTGAATATTCTGCTGGATAATAGGTCATGTCCCTCTTGTTTTCCGCTCGTATTGCCTCCACTCAAATTATACTTATATATATATATATATATATATATATATATAGTTAATCAAATACATTCAATGGGAATAAAGTGTACTGGATTTCAGATGAGTGCTCCTGGTATGAAAAATATCTAAAATATTAGATGTATTTAGAGATTCAATTAGAGCGATTATATATTATAAAGTAAAAGCAGGAAAAATTGCATAAAAAATCACAGATGTACGTCCATATTAAAAAGATAATATTGTATTAATAAATAAATATATAAAGTATGATTATTTAAAAAGGATTGAGATATCTTACGATCGTTTCATGAATGTATTACCCTTCGAATTGAAATCCAAAATTGATAATCAAAATTAGGTAATACATTCACTCGTCATAAAAAAGATGAATTTCCGTGTAGTCAATCGAATGAGGGAGATGCTATTTAAAATCGTATGATAAAGATGTTATTTAAAATTACTGGTATAGATGTGTATTATTTTATTTTATATATATATACATATATATATATGTCTATATATATATATATATATATTATGTGTGTGTGTGTGCGTGTGCGTGTATATATATATATATATATATATGTATATATATATATATATATATATATGTATATATATATATATATATATATATATATATATATATATATATATATATATATATATATATATATATATATATTATATATATATATAATTGTGTCTTAGGAGTCATTCCCTTTTAGTGCCTTATTATTTACACTAACAGGTTCGATTTCCACTCATTTACTTATATATTTTCTTCTAAAATTTTCGTTGCATCTTGCAGCCTTTTCAATAGTTGTTGACTCTGTCCTTTATCACAGCTGCGTTCTTTTTGTTTGTTTGATTATGCGCATGTGTGCGCGTCATTGTGCTTGCGTATACACATACGTATGTATGTGTGTATGCATGCATGTGTGTGTATGTGTATGCATATATATATATATATATATATATATATATATATATACATATATGTATGCGTGTATGTACATTCGTACGTATGTATTCTGTATATTCATGTGGTTATGTGTTCATGTTTGTGTGTATGTGTGTGTATGTTTGTATGTGTGTATGTGTGTGTATTTGTCTGTATACCTCTGTCTCTGTGTGTGCATGTTTGGGTGTGTCTATGCGTATGGGTTTGTGTGACTATGTATGTGTGTCTGTTATATATGGACATGTATCTCCTTATGTGTGTGTGTGTGTGTGTGTGTGTGTGTGTGTGTGTGTGTGTGTGTGTGTGTGTGTGTGTGTGAAGTGTATCGTGTGTGTATATGGCCACATGTTTCAACCTTTACCTGTAAATGCATGTATGTGTGTGTGCTTGTCTGTCCGTATTACCTATGTACCTATCTATCTATTTGTCTATCTGTTTACTTACACGCACGCACACACACACACACACACACACACACACACACACACACATATATTTACGTCTATATAACAGTCTACTAGCAACTCTACATTTGTATATATAAACTGTGGGTGTTGCGGTATGGTATGACTATCTTCTACGTATATTTCCTATTTAGTAATGCGGATGATTCATTTATGAAGACGTACTCCTGTATTTTCCTGAGTGTTGGGTCCGCCAGGTACTTGGATAAAATGCGGATTAGGTTGACCCAGTATGCCTCCATGCTAGTCTTTGTCATGTTGATATATTATGGAGGACTGTTTTTTTGTCGTCGTATTGTCTCAAGTGGTCATTTAGTCTCTCCGTAATGCTTCAAGATGTCTCACCTAGATATATCATATTCTTGTCATTACAAACACTCTCTATGCACCTTATGCAGTAGACTACATTTCTAGTTCTACAGTTAATATATATATATATATATATATATATATATATATATATATATATATATATATATATATATAGAGAGAGAGAGAGAGAGAGAGAGAGAGAGAGAGAGAGAGAGAGAGAAAGCAAAGTTATTTTATTCACACGGGTAGAAATATAGGACAAGTAGAAGTTGAAAATGTACTAAGAATAGTTAAAATATATTTTATTAATATACTTGAAGCTTTAACCGGCTTCACAGTTTACACTGATTTTCAAAAGTTCAAATAGAAAGACGTAGCACGATCTAACAAAACATCAAAAACAAAATATACGCAGAAATCAACCAGTACCAAAAACGAAAGAAGGTCCTACTGCAATGAACTGAAAAACACTACTACACCACACAAAGGAGACAGATTCATAACAAACAAGCAACAAGAATACCATAGAATTGTAAATACTCGCAATAGAAAAAGACCTTACAAAGAGAAAACCAAAACCGCTATCTTATTCTTTTACTTGTTTCAGTCATTTGACTGCGGCAATGCTGGAGCACCAACTTTAGTCGAACAAATCGACCCCATAACTTATTCTTTGTAAGCCTATTACTTATCCTATCGTTCTCTTTTGCCGAACCACTAAGTTACGGGGACGTAAACATACCAGCATCGGTTGTCAAGCGATGGTAGGGGCACAAACACGGACACACACACACACACACACACATATGTGTATGTAGTTGGAAACTGAAAGAAGGCCGTGGTATATATATATATATATATATATATATATATATATATATATATATATATATATACCACTGGCTTCTTTCAGTTTCCATCTACCAAATCCACTCACAAGGCTTTTGTCGGCCCGAGGATATACTAGAAGACACTCGCCCAAGGTGTCACACAGTAGTTCTGAACCCGGTACCATGTGGTTGGTTAGCAAGCTACTTACCACACAGCCACTCCTGCACCAATATGTATATAAAAATGACATAAGTCAGTATTGTAATCACATACACATACATACAGATGCACACACGTATAAATACACACACACACACATACACACATATACACACTCACATACTCATCTCGGACAGATCTTGGACAAGTGCCAACGCTGGAACATGAGCTCAAAAGAAATGGAATAATTGACAAAAAAATATAATAACAACATGAACAATACTGAACAATAACAATAAAGAACTGAACCAGTCCGTGTGTTTATTGTTATCGGCATAATGCCCCGCCCAAGGTTCAATAGTACATATATATACATACATACATACATACATAGATACATACATACATACATACATACATAGATACATACATAGATACATACATACATACATACATACATATATATATATAGTTTTAGAGAAAAGAACCAAGGTTCATGAACTCATCGATGAAAATCCACAAAATATATATATATGAAAGAAGGTTTGAAAATGCAATTTTAAAGATGTTTATTGACTTGACCGGTTTCATTTTGCTAGAGAAAGATTGTCAAAAGTAAAATGTAAAGCTTTGTATAAGCTTTGTTGTGTTAAGTACTGGTTGTCACAAAAGCATTAAGATGCATATATACATTCTTTGATAATAAATAAGAAAATGTTAAAAACAGTTTACAAGAAAGCATTCAGCAAAAAGTATTAGGAGCTCAATAAAAATCATGTTTGTTTGGTAGTATATATATACACAGAAGGAGATATATTTAAGAATTTACAAAACATTGGAGAGGAACTGACCTGTCTTTCTCATATATATATATATATATATATATATATATATATATATATATATATATATATATATATATATATATATATATATATATATATATATATATATATATATATATATATATATATAATTCAAATTTACAGAAAACAAAAGACGAAGACAGGTGTGGAAACAAGTAGGTGTATTAATTTAACACTTGTGAAGAATGGAAAAGCCTTTGACGTTTCGAGCCTACGCTCTTTCACAGACAAGATTAAGAGGGTAAAAAAATGGAGTGAGAACGAAAAAAAAAAAAAAAAAAGGAAAGAGAAAAGATGCGTAGGGCTTAACGGTTCAACACGATGAAATGACCGGAAGAGAGAAGCTGAGTGAAAGGGTGATGATAACGGTGACCCGGCTGAATAAGAGTGCGCATGCGTGTATGTGAGGATGGTGTGTGAGTATATATGTATGACTGGGGGTGAGTACGTGTGAATGTATGTGTGTGCGAGCTTAAAATTATGTGGGCGTGGGAACGTGTGGGTGTATGTGTATAAGTAACCTAGTGCGTGGATTTTGTGGAGTGATGTTCGTTTCGTGTATTTGTGTGTGTATGGACGCGTGTATATGTGTGAGGCTGTGTGTAGTATGTGTGTGAGGCTGTGTATAGTATGTGTGTGAGGCTATTGTGTGTGTGTGTTAGTGCATGGAATGTGTGTGGGTATGGGTGTGTGGATGTTAGTGCATGGAGTGTGTGTGTGCATTTTGTTGTGCATAACGGTATGTAGTGTGGGTACTGAGAGATGTGGGGTACAAGTGTGTGTGGAGTGGGAGGATGTGTGTAAGTGCATGAATGTATGTGGGTGTGTGCGCAATGGTGTGTGGTGAGGGTACTGAGTTAGGCGCTGTACTGGTGTGGTGTGTAGTGTGAGTACTGAATTGAACAGTGTCTATAGGTGTTTGCATAATGGTGTATGTGGTGAGCGTACTGAGTTAGGAGGTGTATAAATGTGAGGGTGGAGGGGAGAGGCAGTTAGAGGCGAGAGATGTATGGGAATATGTGTGTCTAAAGTATATAGCAGGAATATATTTCATTCTAGTTAAATATATGTCCGGTCATAGAGTGACCAGTAGTTTCGCATACATAAAGCACTTAGCTCTATGAACGACTCTAAGAGATAGATAGATAGATAGATAGATAGATAGATAGATAGATAGATAGATACATACATACATACATACATACATACATACATACATACATACATGCATACTTGCATTCATACACAAGTGTATATAAATATTCATGCAGCAAGCGTATGTGTGGGTGCTGAAATCAAATGCATTCCAATGGAGACCATTCAGTATTTTACCTATGCATTGGACCGCATTGTTTAGCATGTCTTATTGTAAGATACAAGGGAGAGGTCTTTTTTATATTTATAATAGATATATTTGGCTGTTAGTTTTTAGTAGGTCAAGGCTCTTTCATCTGGGTCGTACACTGATGATTGTAAATGTTAGTGGCTCAAATGAAATTTGTTCAAGTTTTTAATATTTCTCCAAAACAAGATGGCGGGCTGGCAGAATTGTTAGCACGCCTGACAAAATGTTTCGCAATATTTTGTGCGTCTTTACGTTCTGAGTTCAAATTCTGCCAACGTCGACTTCGCTTTTCATCCTTTCGGGGTCGATAAAATATGTACCATTTGAGCACTTGGAGCGACGTAACTATCTGCCCCCTCCCTCGAAATTGCTGGCCTTGTGCCACAATTTGAAACTAAACACTTTTTCTCTCTCACTCACTATCGCTTGCTCCTTATCGCTCCCTCTCACTTTCTCTGCATATATATATATATGCATATATATGTGTGTGTGTATAGGTATATATGTATACACACACATATTAACATACATGCTTCGTATATATATATATAAGGCAAGTTATAGATAATGGTCATTACATATTTTTCCTTTATTTGAGTAAATTTGGCCTACAGTTGTTTTCAATAGTCATTATAGGTACGTTAGTGATAGGTTTTCCCAATCGGTTTATTGGTATATATTAGTATATATGCATGTACTCACATACACATCTATATACATACATATAATTCACATATGGTAGTGCATGAATAATATTCTTAAGGTCACTCGCGACCAATTCTAGACTTTGTCACTAACTCAGGTTTCAACCAAATTAGATGGTGGTTACATTTTTAGATTGGTCACATCATAAGCTACATTTTCAGCTACAAAATTTGAAAATTGCTTCGGCAGAAAAAAAGTTTCAGTAAAATATGTGAGATCAAAAATGGGAGACTCCAAATATTATTCTTATTTCAAAAGAAAGCTATATTTAAATTTAACGTTTCTGATAGCTCTCCAATTGAGGAATCCGATGATGCCAATTATATATTAAAAAAATTCAAATGTACTGAAAATAGTGATAACACTTAAAATCAAATTCAAAATCTAATTTTGTTTTTACTTCATAGGATAGAACTCATCAAGACGAGTGCCGTGGTGCTAACCTTTTCAAGAAAATGTTCAAAAGGAAAAAAGTTATTATATAAGCTAAATGTGCCAAAAGTACTTAAAAACAATTTTCAAGTAATGCTACTTATTCCTGTACTAAGACGACGAGCTGGCACAGTCGTTAACACGCACGGTGAAAGCTTCGCAGCATTTCGTCTGTCTCTACATTCTGAGTACAAATTCCGCCGAAGTCTTCTTTTCTTTTTGTCTTTTCGGTACTCGATAAAATGAGTATCCGCTGAGCACTGAGGTCAATGTAATCAATTCCTCTCTCCTCCGGATTCGATGATGGCCTTCTTCCAAAATTGGAAAGCAACTTTGTAAAATGTTTGATTTACTTCAGTATTTAGGTATCTTGCAAAGATCTGCCTCATATTCATAAAATACACTATATTGTAATAAATATCATTTACACACAGCAGTGTGTGAATAATATTCTTAAGGTCAACATTTACTCACTCACGACCACTTTTAGGCTTTGTCATTGATTCAATTTTTTTTTTGTACCAAATTTGATGCTTACGCATTTTTAGATTGGTCACCTCCTAAGCTACATTTTGAGCTATAAAATTCGAAATTTGGTTCAGTAGAAAAAAGTTGAGATTCCAAATATGATATTTCAAAAAGGGAAAATAACGCCTGAAATCGACTTCAGGGATATACACGCGCGCGACACTGCATACATACTTTCGTACACACACACACAGACACACACACACACACACACACACACACACACACACACACACACACACACACACACACACACACACACACATACACACACATGAACATACACATAAGTAACATTTAAATGCCCATGAAGGGAAACAAAAGTGAGTGCGACAAATACGTAGCTTTAAGGAGAGAGGGAGTAAGTTGACAACAATTGATGGCAATTGGACTTTTCTGCTGTCCATCGTAAATAAACACTAAATACTAAAAAGTACTTAAAATTCTACTGTACTTAAAATATTGCAGCCGAGAATAACATCTTTAAAATCAAAATCCACTATATTAGGTAAATTTGAGATAATTTATTTTATTTATTATGAGAATCTAAAAAGAAAACACGTAAATCTTTAATAACATAGTACAAATATAATCAAAAATAAATTTAAACCAAAAAGTTTTTTTTAATCATGTCTTGAAATATACAGTTAAAATAGTCATTTTATTTAGTTGTATCAAGTACAAACAATAAAATATGAAGTTGTAAATAATATTACACAAGATATCTTTTCACTTGAATTGAAATCCCATTACAAAAAAAAAAAAAAAAAAACATTGATTGCAGTAGAATGGTCATTAAAAGGTTTCAAATCAACCATATGCTCAGTTAATCCTTTCACATTAAAAAAAATAAATTAATCTGACAAATAAGTAAAATTTATTAGTTAGCATTAATACAGTAGAGTTAACCTAATTCGTCTTTGGCTAATTCGTTACTTCACCTAATTTGTCACTTTCAATTTTCTCCCAGGGATGACTAATTAGGCGAATTCTACTGTATTTATTTCAAATTAATTTTATTTTATTTTACTTTTCAAATAATGCTTTTTCCAAAAATAAGCACATGGGCTTAAATACAGACTTAAATAATTAAAAAATTTTTTCTGAAAATAATAAAAATTACTAGGGCTACACATGAAAAGAGTTTCTGAATAGTCTTACGATCGGATGGGCAGTAATGGGTTTATAGTTTTTGCTTTAATAAAACATAGCAACATTTAAAAAATGTTATTTTCGGCTGCAATATTTCAAGTACTGAAGAATTTTAATTTTAAGTACTTTTTAGTTTCCTTTAGAGGTGATGAATTAGGCAAATTCTACTGTAGAAATCTTGTTCTGTACATTTCCAGGTGCAATAACTTAAGAATATTATAAACTTGCATGCGCCTGCATTTTTCATTGTAATATACACATATATAATTTAGTAAGTGATGTAAATAAATTCTGAGAACATTGGAGGTTTCGTTCAGTGTTTGTGAATTTACAGTGTATCTGACACAAGTGTCACGCCGTACTGATATTTATTTGTGGCATTCACTGCATTGATACTTTAGTTGCTAAGAACCGGTCGTCAATATTATAGCAGTATATAAATTTGCTGGGTATGACAAAGTTGTTCACAATTTATTAAGTATCATTTTAAAAGTTATATCTGTGTGCCTGCGTGTGTGTGTGTGTGTGTGTGTGTGTGTGTGTGTGTGTGTGTGTGTGTGTGTGTGTGTGTGTGTGTGTGTGTGTGTGTGCGTATGTATGTATGTATATATACGTATATATATGCATGCATGCATATATGTGTGTATATATGTATGTATATATTTGTATGTATATATATATATATATATGTATGTATATGTATACACACACACGCGCACACTTAAGTGGATAAGAGGTACTTATTAAAATGCAAACAACTTTGTGTCACACCTAGCTAATTTACATGCTACCATGATGTTGATGACCGGGTCATAATAACTAGAATATAAATACATTTAAGGTCATAAATGAATATGAATATGGTGTGACACTTGTGGTCGATACACGTTGAATTCACAACATGTAAACGAAATTTCCGTTGTTCTCGGAATTCTCACCGAGAAATTTATGCGTCAGTCGCCAAATTTCAGTCGCAACCACTTCAAGTAAAACTGAGTTCAGTTTATATAAATTATCCAGTTCCATAGTTATTCCTTTCTACACTCGGCACAAGGTCCGAAATTTTGGAGGAAGGAACCAGTCGTTTAGATCGACCATAGTACTTAATTTATCGATCTCGCTTTCATTTGAAAAGTAGTAAATACATATTGATTTCAAATTTTGGCAAAAGGCCAGCAGTTTCGGAGGAAGAGGCAAATCGATGACATCGATCGCAGTGCTCAGCTGGTACTTATTTTATTGACTCCGAAAGGATGAAAGGCAAAGTCGACCTCGGTGGAATTTGAACTCGGAATGTGGATATGGACGAAATGCTGCTGAGCATTTCGCCCGGCGTGCTAACAATTCTGTAAGCTCGCCGCCTTATAGTAAATAAATGTTAAAGCCGTTTCTGGGAAATGACTGGAAATGGTTAATTACTTGTAATTAGTGTAACGTTTATATATTGTAGCATCAAATAACACAAAACTAGGCTTATCATATATATCTATAAATAATATGTGACAATAATTCGGTAGCCATCACAAAACTAGGCTTACTAATTGTATATACACAAATATACCTCAGAATTCTGTCTTTATTACTAAATTATGATATCAAAAACAAGAAGATTTATAAATCTTACGTCAAAACCTTATTTTCAACATGTGCACCGTCTGTATCTCTGCAAATTCCAAATCTATCCTTAGCGTTGCGAAGCACATTTTGAAGCATTTCAGGAGTTACTCCTGCATTGCTAACTGAATGCTTTCTTTAAGTTCAGTTATACTGTTTTGCTCCATCCCGGGAATAATGGTAAAAAAAACATGTCTGCGGCTATATTTTTAAAAAAAACCGTTATAGACATATAAGCAGGATCCAACAGGAATGAAACTAAAATTATAAAATCAAGTTATAAAATAATAGACTATATTAAAAATGTATACACGTTTAATACATTAAACATGATAAACATAAATAAGAGTGAGTGATTTATAAAAATTGTCCGATTTCGCAGAAATAGATAGTTAAATCTGGCATACCCTGTATATATGAATCAATAAAATATGCAACAGCAACACGCTAAATAAATCAAACAGACTATATTCTTCCGCTACAGTTTTTTTGTTCCTGAGGCAAGGTAAGAAGCAAGTTTAGTATTACGACATACCAGGAAGAACGGTAGAAAATGTATAACTTTGTTACTTGTAATCTTTTTTATTCTCTTTCTCTTTCTCTCTCCTCCTCTCTCTCTCCCTCTCTCTCTCCCTCCCTCTCTCTCTCCCTCTCTCTCCCTCTCTCTCTCTCTCTCTCTCTCTCTCTACATATATATATATAGGGTGATTCAAAAGTCACCATACATAAGAACAATTTTTATTAATAAGAAACGGTTTATTTTATTTAACTGTTTCTTACAAAACAATAAATTTTTCCTATGTATGGTTTCTTTTGAATCACCCTGTATGTGTATATATATATATATATATATATATATATATATATATATATATATATATATATATATAATATATATAACATGTGACAATAATTCGGTAGCCATGATAAAACTCCGAGTTTCGGATGTCGGGGCGGAAACCCACGCCTCCATCTCTTCAGTTATCTGGCCATCGAAAAAGCTATGAAAATGACCGCTAAACAAAGGCGCATGTACGTAGGTGTGCAGGCATTTTTCAATGGCCAGATAATTGAAGAGATGGCGGCGTGGGTTTCCGCCCCGACATCCGACACTCGGAGTTTCATCATGGCTACCGAATAATTGTCACATATCATTTACAAATAAATTCCTCTATTTACATAATATCAAGATCTCTTTCTTTCTTTTTATTTTTTACTTTTTATTTTTTTGACTTTTATCTTTTCTTTCTATCTTATACACGCTAGTTAAATATAAACTCACAGTCTATGCTGAATAGTGGTACAGCATGGGCAGATTTTTGAAATCCAACGATTCTCTTCTTACTATATAGTCGATAAATATTCTTGCTAGCTATTTTTACTTATATAGATATAGATAATCTATGCCTTGGTTTTATGATATTCTTGCTAGCTCTTCTTACTTGTATAGATATAGGTAATCTATTCCTTGGTTTTATAATAAAACTACTATTACATTAATATTCACTATTATATAAAAATTATATTTTATAATGAATTTTCGCACTTTCCTTTTTGGTGCGTTCGTATTATGCACTTTGTTTCAATATAAAAAAATTATATACAGTGAAGATATAGGATATAATATTTTGTACAATTATAATTACATTTCTCATTATCCTAAAAAATGATTAATTTTAAAGGAAATAGATATACAGGCAGGTTTCATCTAATTAACACATATACCTTTTCAAAGGGATGTGATAAACCTATTATAATGAGTAATACTACGTGTACTTTTTCTTTTGTGATGTAATCTTTGGACTACGGCTGAGGAGAGCTTTACACCATCTTTTATATCAATACTATACCTATGCTGATATAATAACAGATTGTTTATAAAGCTTGAAACACGTGTACCGCGATATCATTTGTGTTCTGTTTTTTATTTATGTTTGATATTGATATATATATATATATATATATATATATATATATATATATATATATATATATATATATATATATATATATGTATATATATGTTGTATCCTTCGTCTCCAAATGTGGTACCACCACGATATTGTGACGGATGGCTTAGATGCACTGTACCAGTGTTGTAACAGTAAGCAAGATAACGATGCAGCCGTAATAACAACGTAATGGTCGAACAATCTCTTCATGAACCAACAATCAATATTCCAAACCAACAAACCAGCCGACAGCTTCCGACTTCACTGTGAACTCAACTGAAATAACACACAAACTCCATTCCGATCGCTACTATTTATAATCGCTTAGTCCAGGCTACTTCTCGCAAGGAGGTGTCGTAGCTCTCAACACATCACTCCTTCTGAGATTTCGACTTCCGTAAGAAGTGAAATTTATTTTATTTTTTTATTTTTCCAGCACCTCTCCCCTTTTTTTCTTTATAGAAAATTTAATATCTTCTTCGTTCTGACATTATTTCTAAGTGTACAGTCTGTTTCCTTTTTCTACTGCTGCTTCTACGAGGGTCTATCACTTTCGGTGCTGGCACCTCAAGCACGTCATAGCAGACTTCCATTGGTATTTCCTTTTGTTTTTCAGTATGTTTCGTCATTAATTGGTTTAAGTGTCTCATGTTCCCAGTGTAATCCTTTAATTACACACATCATATTTCCTAGTCTTTTAGTCACAAAACCATCCTCCCAGCCTTCGTTGCCATATTTGTAAATTTTTAAATGAACTTTATCTCCTACTTCGAAATATTTTGTTGCATTTTCTGTATTTCCATTAAATATATTTTTTCCTGGCAATAATTTATGGAAGATCGAATTTATTTTTCGCATGAACATTAGCACTGCCAGAGACTGGTATTCGGATTGGGCGTTACTCTACATACCCTCAAGAATTTCATTAGGGCTTCATCATTACCTACGTCATTATTTACTCTTTTTAACGCTCGCTTGATAGTATTAACGAATCTTTCTACCTGCTTGTTTTACCACTGGTGGTAAGGTGGGGAAAAAATATGCTTTATCGCATGTATTTTGTAGAAATTTTTGAATTCACGACCCGTAAATTGTGTTCCATTATCTGATACTAACGCGTCTGGAACACTGTATCGGGCAAATAATTCATACAGTAACCTTATTGTTGTCTTTGCGGTTGGTTTATTGCACCTGTATACCTCTGGTGACTGTGTACCGCTATCAACAATGATTTGATGGTAAGCGCTGTTCAGCGATCCAGCGTTATCGATGTGTACCCTAGACCACGGGCTATCCTTCGTCTCCAAATGTCGTGGTACCACCACGATATTGTGATGGATGGTTTAGATACACTGTAACAGTGATGTAACAGTAAACAAGATAACGATGCAGCCGCAATAACAACGTAACGATCCAACAATATATATATATATATATATATATATATATATATATATATATATGTGTGTGTGTGTGTGTGTGTGTGTGTGTGTGTGTGTGTGTGTGTGTGTGTGTGTGTGTATATATGTATATATATAGGTGTGTGTGTATATATATATGTATATATATAGGTGTGTGTGTATATATATATGTATATATATAGGTGTGTGTGTGTGTATGTGTGTGTATAAAGCAAATAAGTAACAAGGATGTCAAGGTATTAATGCGTTTTCGGCGGCTCTATTTAATCTAAAACAATGCAAGCATTACATCAGTTTGAAATACGCCGCCATCTTCAGTAGCAAAAATATAGATTTTCAACAGACAGAATA